>NC_092096.1:4169182-4174182 GCF_045679555.1 Salvelinus alpinus | reverse complement strand
GGGAACAGTAACCTGGTGGGAACAGTAACCTGGAGGGAACAGTAACCTGGTGGGAACAGTAACCTGGTGGGAACAGTAACCTGGAGGGAACAGTAACCTGGTGGGAACAGTAACCTGGTGGGAACAGTAACCTGGTGGGAACAGTAACCTGGAGGGAACAGTAACCTGGTGGGAACAGTAACCTGGTGGGAACAGTAACCTGGTGGGAACAGTAACCTGGAGGGAACAGTAACCTGGAGGGAACAGTAACCTGGTGGGAACAGTAACCTGGTGGGAACAGTAACCTGGAGGGAACAGTAACCTGGTGGGAACAGTAACCTGGTGGGAACAGTAACCTGGTGGGAACAGTAACCTGGAGGGAACAGTAACCTGGAGGGAACAGTAACCTGGTGGGAACAGTAACATAGTGGGAACAGTAACCTGGTGGGAACAGTAACCTGGTGGGAACAGTAACCTGGAGGGAACAGTAACCTGGTGGGACCTGGTGGGAACAGTAACCTGGTGGGAACAGTAACCTGGAGGGAACAGTAACCTGGTGGGAACAGTAACCTGGTGGGAACAGTAACCTGGTGGGAACAGTAACCTGGTGGGAACAGTAACCTGGTGGGAACAGTAACCTGGAGGGAACAGTAACCTGGTGGGAACAGTAACCTGGTGGGAACAGTAACCTGGTGGGAACAGTAACCTGGAGGGAACAGTAACCTGGTGGGAACAGTAACCTGGTGGGAACAGTAACCTGGTGGGAACAGTAACCTGGAGGGAACAGTAACCTGGTGGGAACAGTAACCTGGTGGGAACAGTAACCTGGTGGGAACAGTAACCTGGTGGGAACAGTAACCTGGTGGGAACAGTAACCTGGAGGGAACAGTAACCTGGTGGGAACAGTAACCTGGAGGGAACAGTAACCTGGAGGGAACAGTAACATAGTGGGAACAGTAACCTGGAGGGAACAGTAACCTGGTGTGATCAGTAACCTGGTGTGATCAGTAACCTGGTGGGAACAGTAACCTGGTGGGAACAGTAACCTGGTGGGAACAGTAAGCTGGTGGGAACAGTAACCTGGTGGGAACAGTAACCTGGAGGGAACAGTAACCTGGTGGGAACAGTAACCTGGTGGGAACAGTAACCTGGTGGGAACAGTAACCTGGTGGGAACAGTAACATAGTGGGAACAGTAACCTGGAGGGAACAGTAACCTGGAGGGAACAGTAACCTGGAGGGAACAGTAACCTGGTGGGACCTGGTGGGAACAGTAACCTGGTGGGAACAGTAACCTGGTGGGAACAGTAACCTGGTGGGACCTGGTGGGAACAGTAACCTGGTGGGAACAGTAACCTGGTGGGAACAGTAACCTGGTGGGAACAGTAACCTGGTGGGAACAGTAAGCTGGTGGGAACAGTAACCTGGTGGGAACAGTAAGCTGGTGGGAACAGTAACCTGGAGGGAACAGTAACCTGGTGGGAACAGTAACCTGGAGGGAACAGTAACCTGGAGGGAACAGTAACATAGTGGGAACAGTAACCTGGTGGGAACAGTAACCTGGAGGGAACAGTAACCTGGTGTGATCAGTAACCTGGTGGGAACAGTAACCTGGTGGGAACAGTAACCTAGTGGGAACAGTAACCTGGTGGGAACAGTATCCTGGTGGGAACAGTAACCTGGTGGGAACAGTAACCTGGTGGGAACAGTAAGCTGGTGGGAACAGTAACCTGGTGGGAACAGTAACCTGGAGGGAACAGTAACCTGGTGGGAACAGTAACCTGGTGGGAACAGTAACCTGGAGGGAACAGTAACCTGGAGGGAACAGTAACCTGGAGGGAACAGTAACCTGGTGGGAACAGTAACCTGGAGGGAACAGTAACCTGGTGGGAACAGTAACCTGGTGGGAACAGTAACATAGTGGGAACAGTAACCTGGAGGGAACAGTAACCTGGAGGGAACAGTAACCTGGAGGGAACAGTAACCTGGTGGGACCTGGTGGGAACAGTAACCTGGTGGGAACAGTAACCTGGTGGGAACAGTAACCTGGTGGGACCTGGTGGGAACAGTAACCTGGTGGGAACAGTAACCTGGTGGGAACAGTAACCTGGTGGGAACAGTAAGCTGGTGGGAACAGTAACCTGGTGGGAACAGTAACCTGGAGGGAACAGTAACCTGGTGGGAACAGTAACCTGGAGGGAACAGTAACCTGGTGGGAACAGTAACCTGGTGGGAACAGTAACCTGGTGGGAACAGTAACCTGGAGGTAACAGTAACCTGGAGGGAACAGTAACCTGGTGGGAACAGTAACCTGGAGGGAACAGTAACCTGGTGGGAACAGTAACATAGTGGGAACAGTAACATAGTGGGAACAGTAACCTGGTGGGAACAGTAACCTGGTGGGAACAGTAACCTGGAGGGAACAGTAACCTGGTGGGACCTGGTGGGAACAGTAACCTGGTGGGAACAGTAACCTGGAGGGAACAGTAACCTGGTGGGAACAGTAACCTGGTGGGAACAGTAACCTGGTGGGAACAGTAACCTGGTGGGAACAGTAACTTGGAGGGAACAGTAACCTGGTGGGAACAGTAACCTGGTGGGAACAGTAAGCTGGTGGGAACAGTAACCTGGAGGGAACAGTAACCTGGTGGGAACAGTAACCTGGAGGGAACAGTAACCTGGAGGGAACAGTAACATAGTGGGAACAGTAACATAGTGGGAACAGTAACCTGGTGGGAACAGTAACCTGGAGGGAACAGTAACCTGGAGGGAACAGTAACCTGGTGTGATCAGTAACCTGGTGGGAACAGTAACCTGGTGGGAACAGTAACCTAGTGGGAACAGTAACCTGGTGGGAACAGTAACCTGGTGGGAACAGTAACCTGGTGGGAACAGTAACCTGGTGGGAACAGTAACCTGGTGGGAACAGTAACCTGGTGGGAACAGTAACCTGGAGGGAACAGTAACCTGGTGGGAACAGTAACCTGGAGGGAACAGTAACCTGGTGGGAACAGTAACCTGGAGGGAACAGTAACCTGGAGGGAACAGTAACCTGGAGGGAACAGTAACCTGGAGGGAACAGTAACCTGGTGGGAACAGTAACCTGGAGGGAACAGTAACCTGGTGGGAACAGTAACCTGGTGGGAACAGTAACATAGTGGGAACAGTAACCTGGAGGGAACAGTAACCTGGAGGGAACAGTAACCTGGTGGGACCTGGTGGGAACAGTAACCTGGTGGGAACAGTAACCTGGTGGGACCTGGTGGGAACAGTAACCTGGTGGGAACAGTAACCTGGAGGGAACAGTAACCTGGAGGGAACAGTAACCTGGTGGGAACAGTAACCTGGTGGGAACAGTAACCTGGTGGGAACAGTAACCTGGAGGGAACAGTAACCTGGTGGGAACAGTAACCTGGAGGGAACAGTAACCTGGTGGGAACAGTAACCTGGTGGGAACAGTAACCTGGTGGGAACAGTAACCTGGTGGGAACAGTAACCTGGAGGGAACAGTAACCTGGAGGGAACAGTAACCTGGTGGGAACAGTAACCTGGTGGGAACAGTAACCTGGAGGGAACAGTAACCTGGAGGGATCAGTAACCTGGAGGGATCAGTAACCTGGAGGGAACAGTAACCTGGAGGGAACAGTAACCTGGAGGGAACAGTAACCTGGAGGGAACAGTAACCTGGAGGGAACAGTAACCTGGTGGGAACAGTAACCTGGAGGGAACAGTAACCTGGTGGGAACAGTAACCTGGTGGGAACAGTAACCTGGAGGGAACAGTAACCTGGAGGGAACAGTAACCTGGTGGGAACATTAACCTGGTGGGAACATTAACCTGGTGGGAACAGTAACCTGGTGGGAACAGTAACCTGGAGGGAACAGTAACCTGGTGGGAACATTAACCTGGTGGGAACAGTAACCTGGTGGGAACAGTAACCTGGTGGGAACAGTAACCTGGTGGGAACATTAACCTGGAGGGAACAGTAACCTGGTGGGAACAGTAACCTGGTGGGAACAGTAACCTGGTGGGAACAGTAACCTGGAGGGAACAGTAACCTGGAGGGAACAGTAACCTGGAGGGAACAGTAACCTGGTGGGAACAGTAACCTGGTGGGACCTGGTGGGAACAGTAACCTGGTGGGAACAGTAACCTGGTGGGAACAGTAACCTGGAGGGAATAGTAACCTGGTGTTAACAGTAACCTGGTGGGAACAGTAACCTGGAGGGAACAGTAACCTGGAGGGAACAGTAACCTGGTGGGAACAGTAACCTGGAGGGAACAGTAACCTGGAGGGAACAGTAACCTGGAGGGAACAGTAACCTGGAGGGATCAGTAACCTGGAGGGATCAGTAACCTGGAGGGATCAGTAACCTGGAGGGATCAGTAACCTGGAGGGAACAGTAACCTGGAGGGATCAGTAACCTGGAGGGATCAGTAACCTGGAGGGAACAGTAACCTGGAGGGAACAGTAACCTGGAGGGAACAGTAACCTGGAGGGAACAGTAACCTGGAGGGAACAGTAACCTGGAGGGATCAGTAACCTGGAGGGATCAGTAACCTGGAGGGATCAGTAACCTGGAGGGAACAGTAACCTGGAGGGAACAGTAACCTGGAGGGAACAGTAACCTGGAGGGATCAGTAACCTGGAGGGAACAGTAACCTGGAGGGAACAGTAACCTGGAGGGAACAGTAACCTGGTGGGAACAGTAACCTGGTGGGAACAGTAACCTGGAGGGAACAGTAACCTGGTGGGAACAGTAACCTGGTGGGAACAGTAACCTGGTGGGAACAGTAACCTGGTGGGAACAGTAAACTGGAGGGAACAGTAACCTGGAGGGAACAGTAACCTGGTGGGAACAGTAACCTGGTGGGAACAGTAACCTGGTGGGAACAGTAACCTGGTGGGAACAGTAACCTGGAGGGAACAGTAACCTGGAGGGAACAGTAACCTGGAGGGATCAGTAACCTGGTGGGAACAGTAACCTGGAGGGAACCAATATTATGAAACCAGAACACGTT
>NC_092096.1:4081682-4164182 GCF_045679555.1 Salvelinus alpinus | reverse complement strand
GTAGAGCTTCTTAACGCGGTAGAGAAAGTAGAGCTTCTTAACGTGGTAGGGAAAGTAGAGCTTCTTAACGCGGTAGGGAAAGTAGAGCTTCTTAACGCGGTAGAGAAAGTAGAGCTTCTTAACATGGTAGAGAAAGTAGAGCTTCTTAACATGGTAGAGAAAGTAGAGCTTCTTAACGTGGTAGGGAAAGTAGAGCTTCTTAACATGGTAGAGAAAGTAGAGCTTCTTAACGTGGTAGAGAAAGTAGAGCTTCTTAACGCGGTAGAGAAAGTAGAGCTTCTTAACCCGGTAGAGAAAGTAGAGCTTCTTAACGCGGTAGAGAAAGTAGAGCTTCTTAACGTGGTAGGGAAAGTAGAGCTTCTTAACATGGTAGAGAAAGTAGAGCTTCTTAACGTGGTAGAGAAAGTAGAGCTTCTTAACATGGTAGAGAAAGTAGAGCTTCTTAACATGGTAGAGAAAGTAGAGCTTCTTAACGCGGTAGAGAAAGTAGAGCTTCTTAACGCGGTAGAGAAAGTAGAGCTTCTTAACCCGGTAGAGAAAGTAGAGCTTCTTAACGCGGTAGAGAAAGTAGAGCTTCTTAACGTGGTAGAGAAAGTAGAGCTTCTTAACATGGTAGAGAAAGTAGAGCTTCTTAACGCGGTATAGAAAGTAGAGCTTCTTAACGCGGTAGAGAAAGTAGAGCTTCTTAACATGGTAGGGAAAGTAGAGCTTCTTAACGTGGTAGAGAAAGTAGAGCTTCTTAACGCGGTAGAGAAAGTAGAGCTTCTTAACGTGGTAGAGAAAGTAGAGCTTCTTAACGCGGTAGAGAAAGTAGAGCTTCTTAACGTGGTAGAGAAAGTAGAGCTTCTTAACGTGGTAGGGAAAGTAGAGCTTCTTAACGTGGTAGAGAAAGTAGAGCTTCTTAACGTGGTAGAGAAAGTAGAGCTTCTTAACATGGTAGGGAAAGTAGAGCTTCTTAACGCGGTAGAGAAAGTAGAGCTTCTTAACGTGGTAGAGAAAGTAGAGCTTCTTAACGCGGTAGAGAAAGTAGAGCTTCTTAACGTGGTAGAGAAAGTAGAGCTTCTTAACACGGTAAGGAAAGTAGAGCTTCTTAACGCGGTAGAGAAAGTAGAGCTTCTTAACGTGGTAGGGAAAGTAGAGCTTCTTAACGTGGTAGAGAAAGTAGAGCTTCTTAACGCGGTAGAGAAAGTAAAGCTTCTTAACGCTGTAGGGAAAGTAGAGCTTCTTAACGTGGTAGGGAAAGTAGAGCTTCTTAACGTGGTAGGGAAAGTAGAGCTTCTTAACGTGGTAGAGAAAGTAGAGCTTCTTAACGTGGTAGAGAAAGTAGAGCTTCTTAACACGGTAGAGAAAGTAGAGCTTCTTAACGCGGTAGAGAAAGTAGAGCTTCTTAACGCGGTAGAGAAAGTAGAGCTTCTTAACGCGGTAGAGAAAGTAGAGCTTCTTAACGCGGTAGGGAAAGTAGAGCTTCTTAACGTGGTAGAGAAAGTAGAGCTTCTTAACGCGGTAGAGAAAGTAGAGCTTCTTAACGCGGTAGAGAAAGTAGAGCTTCTTAACGTGGTAGAGAAAGTAGAGCTTCTTAACGTGGTAGAGAAAGTAGAGCTTCCTTGAGTGTGTTGAACTCTGAGCTGCTGCCAAGCCACAGAGGTCCTTCTATAGTGGAAATAGTCTGAGGGCAATATGGTGTCTGGGTCATCTGAGGTTTAGGGACTGAGAGAGACAGGTACTTAAACACTTCCATTTCTATCTGCTGAAACAGGGCTCTTAAGGTCTGTGTTCTGTCTTCAGTTAGCAACATGACAGACGGACAATATACTCAACAATCATGTCGTTAAGGCTGAAGTTGTGATGGGGGCTTCACTGTGCCGGTGCAGCTCACAGACTTCAGACCAAAGTCAAAGAGCCTTGTCTCTCACCAGATACAAATGGAACTGTTTTAGAATCTGAATGGATCATCTACCTCCTCCTCCTCCACCTGCTCCTCCTCCTCTTCCTCCTCCTCCACCTGCTCCTCCTCCTCTTCCTCCTCCTCCACCTGCTCCTCCTCCTCTTCCTCCTCCACATCCTCCTCCTCTTCCTCCTCCTCATCTTCCTCCTCCTCCACCTGCTCCTCCTCCTCTTCCTCCGCCTCCTCCACCTGCTCCTCCTCTCCCTCCCTCACATCCTCCTCCTCATCTTCCTCCTCATCTTCCTCCACCTCCTCCTCCTCCACCTCCTCCTCATCTTCCTCCTCCTCATCTTCCTCCTCCTCCACCTCCTCCTCCTCCACCTGCTCCTCCTCCTCTTCCTCCTCCACATCCTCCTCATCTTCCTCCTCATCTGCCTCCACCTCCTCCTCCTCTCCCTCCTCCACCTCCTCTTCCTCCTCCTCTTCCTCCTCCTCTTCCTCCACCTGCTCCTCCTCGTCTTCCTCCTCCTCCACCTGCTCCTCCTCCTCTTCCTCCTCCACATCCTCCTCCTCTTCCTCCTCCTCATCTTCCTCCTCCTCCACCTGCTCCTCCTCCTCTTCCTCCGCCTCCTCCACCTGCTCCTCCTCCTCTCCCTCCCTCACATCCTCCTCCTCATCTTCCTCCTCATCTTCCTCCTCATCTTCCTCCTCCTTCACCTCCTCCTCCTCCACCTCCTCCTCATCTTCCTCCTCCTCCACCTCCTCCTCCTCCACCTGCTCCTCCTCCTCTTCCTCCTCCACATCCTCCTCATCTTCCTCCTCATCTGCCTCCACCTCCTCCTCCTCTCCCTCCTCCACCTCCTCTTCCTCCACCTGTTCCTCCTCCTCCTCCTCCTCTTCCTCCTCATCATCATCTATCCTTTATTGTTGTAAAGACACATTTTGAGGCTGAAACACACTACAGGATTTGAACCATCGGAGATACTTTCCCATTGAACGATTCACACGATTCAGTCCAGCCAAATCCTAGTGAACTAGTAAACAGTATAGTACATACACCTGGCGGCACCTCCGGGCGTTACGATTGGACATTTGGGAGAGAATCGGGCTATATTTGCTGTGCAGGTTTGCGCATGTTCAGTAAAAAAATGGTAAAAAAAACAGCAATCTTCAAGTCTTTCCACAGATTTTCAATGGGATTCAAGTCTGGGCTTTGGCCGGGCCACTCAAGGACTTTCACCTTCTTGTTCTGAATCAATTCCAGCTGTATGCTTGTTAGGTGGGTTATATGGGTTATGTGGGTTATATGGGTTATATGGGTTATATGGGTTATGGAGGTTATATGGGTTAGGTGGGTTATATGGGTTATATGGGTTATATGGGTTATATGGGTTATGGAGGTTATATGGGTTAGGTGGGTTATGGAGGTTAGGTGGGTTATGGAGGTTAGGTGGGTTATATGGGTTATATGGGTTAGGTGGGTTATATGGGTTATGTGGGTTAGGTGGGTTATGGGGGTTAGGTGGGTTATATGGGTTATATGGGTTATATGGGTTATGGAGGTTATATGGGTTAGGTGGGTTAGGTGGGTTATATGGGTTATGGAGGTTATATGGGTTAGGTGGGTTATGGGGGTTAGGTGGGTTATATGGGTTATATGGGTTATATGGGTTATGGAGGTTATATGGGTTATATGGGTTATGGAGGTTATATGGGTTAGGTGGGTTATGGGGGTTAGGTGGGTTATATGGGTTATATGGGTTATGGAGGTTATATGGGTTAGGTGGGTTATGGAGGTTAGGTGGGTTAGGTGGGTTATGGAGGTTAGGTGGGTTATATGGGTTATGGAGGTTAGGTGGGTTATGGGGGTTAGGTGGGTTATATGGGTTATGGAGGTTATATGGGTTAGGTGGGTTATGGAGGTTAGGTGGGTTAGGTGGGTTATGGAGGTTAGGTGGGTTATGGGGGTTAGGTGGGTTATATGGGTTATGGAGGTTATATGGGTTAGGTGGGTTATGGAGGTTAGGTGGGTTAGGTGGGTTATGGAGGTTAGGTGGGTTATATGGGTTATGGAGGTTAGGTGGGTTATGGGGGTTAGGTGGGTTAGGTGGGTTATATGGTTTAGGTGGGTTATGGAGGTTAGGTGGGTTAGGTGGGTTATGGAGGTTAGGTGGGTTATATGGGTTATGTGGGTTAGGTGGGTTAGGTGGGTTATGTGGGTTAGGTGGGTTATATGGGTTAGGTGGGTTATATGGGTTAGGTGGGTTATGTGGGTTATATGGGTTATGGGGGTTAGGTGGGTTATATGGGTTATATGGGTTATATGGGTTATGTGGGTTATATGGGTTAGGTGGGTTATGGGGGTTAGGTGGGTTAGGTGGGTTAGGTGGGTTATATGGGTTAGGTGGGTTATGGGGGTTATGTGGGTTATATGGGGTTATATGGGTTAGGTGGGTTATGGGGTTATATGGGTTAGGTGGATTATGGGGGTTAGGTGGGTTATATGGGTTATATGGGTATCTACAGTAAGATAGTACCTATCTACAGTAGGACTCACATCATATCTACATGTAATGTCCATCTGACTGTAGTCCTCTCTACAGTAGGACTCACATCATATCTATTCAGAGCAGTGGAAACTGGATACCAACAAGCTATTTAGGTCAGGTGTGTGTGTGTGTGTGTGTGTGTGTGTGTGTGTGTGTGTGTGTGTGTGTGTGTGTGTGTGTGTGTGTGTGTGTGTGTGTGTGTGTGTGTGTGTGTGTGTGTGTGTGTGTGTGTGTGTGTGTGTGTGTGTGTGTGTGTGTGTGTGACCGCAGCGGAACTTTCCACCCTAGAATAGAACCATAAACCACACGGTCACTCTGTCACCAACCAGTTATACATGACATATCAACCTGACTGGTACCACGTCTCCAACCAGTTATACATGACATATCAACCTGACTGGTACCACGTCACCAACCAGTTATACATGACATATCAACCTGACTGGTACCACGTCTTCAACCAGTTATACATGACATACCAACCTGACTGGTACCACGTCACCAACCAGTTATACATGACATATCACCCTGACTGGTACCACGTCTCCAACCAGTTATACATGACATATCAACCTGACTGGTACCACGTCTCCTACCAGTTATACATGACATATCAACCTGACTGGTACCACGTCTCCAACCAGTTATACATGACATATCAACCTGACTGGTACCACGTCTCCAACCAGTTATACATGACATATCAACCTGACTGGTACCACGTCTCCAACCAGTTATACATGACATACCAACCTGACTAGTACCACGTCACCAACCAGTTATACATGACATATCAACCTGACTGGTACCACGTCTCCTACCAGTTATACATGACATATCAACCTGACTGGTACCACGTCTCCAACCAGTTATACATGACATATCAACCTGACTGGTACCACGTCTCCAACCAGTTATACATGACATATCAACCTGACTGGTACCACGTCTCCAACCAGTTATACATGACATATCAACCTGACTGGTACCACGTCTCCAACCAGTTATACATGACATATCAACCTGACTGGTACCACGTCTCCAACCAGTTATACATGACATATCAACCTGACTGGTACCACGTCTCCAACCAGTTATACATGACATATCAACCTGACTGGTACCACGTCTCCAACCAGTTATACATGACATATCAACCTGACTGGTACCACGTCTCCAACCAGTTATACATGACATATCACCCTGACTGGTACCACGTCTCCAACCAGTTATACATGACATATCAACCTGACTGGTACCACGTCTCCAACCAGTTATACATGACATATCAACCTGACTGGTACCACGTCTCCAACCAGTTATACATGACATATCAACCTGACTGGTACCACGTCTCCAACCAGTTATACATGACATATCAACCTGACTGGTACCACGTCTCCAACCAGTTATACATGACATATCACCCTGACTGGTACCACGTCTCCAACCAGTTATACATGACATATCAACCTGACTGGTACCACGTCTCCAACCAGTTATACATGACATATCAACCTGACTGGTACCACGTCTCCAACCAGTTATACATGACATATCAACCTGACTGGTACCACGTCTCCAACCAGTTATACATGACATATCAACCTGACTGGTACCACGTCTCCAACCAGTTATACATGACATATCAACCTGACTGGTACCACGTCTCCAACCAGTTATACATGACATATCAACCTGACTGGTACCACGTCTCCAACCAGTTATACATGACATATCAACCTGACTGGTACCACGTCACCAACCAGTTATACATGACATATCACCCTGACTGGTACCACGTCTCCAACCAGTTATACATGACATATCAACCTGACTGGTACCACGTCTCCAACCAGTTATACATGACATATCAACCTGACTGGTACCACGTCTCCAACCAGTTATACATGACATATCAACCTGACTGGTACCACGTCTCCAACCAGTTATACATGACATATCAACCTGACTGGTACCACGTCTCCAACCAGTTATACATGACATATCAACCTGACTGGTACCACGTCTCCAACCAGTTATACATGACATATCAACCTGACTGGTACCACGTCTCCAACCAGTTATACATGACATATCAACCTGACTGGTACCACGTCTCCAACCAGTTATACATGACATATCAACCTGACTGGTACCACGTCTCCAACCAGTTATACATGACATATCAACCTGACTGGTACCACGTCTCCAACCAGTTATACATGACATATCAACCTGACTGGTACCACGTCTCCAACCAGTTATACATGACATATCAACCTGACTGGTACCACGTCTCCAACCAGTTATACATGACATATCACCCTGACTGGTACCACGTCTCCAACCAGTTATACATGACATATCACCCTGACTGGTACCACGTCTCCAACCAGTTATACATGACATATCAACCTGACTGGTACCACGTCACCAACCAGTTATACATGACATATCAACCTGACTGGTACCACGTCACCAACCAGTTATACATGACATATCAACCTGACTGGTACCACGTCTCCTACCAGTTATACATGACATATCAACCTGACTGGTACCACGTCTCCAACCAGTTATACATGACATATCACCCTGACTGGTACCACGTCTCCAACCAGTTATACATGACATATCACCCTGACTGGTACCACGTCTCCAACCAGTTATACATGACATATCAACCTGACTGGTACCACGTCTCCAACCAGTTATACATGACATATCAACCTGACTGGTACCACGTCTCCAACCAGTTATACATGACATATCAACCTGACTGGTACCACGTCACCAACCAGTTATACATGACATATCAACCTGACTGGTACCACGTCTCCAACCAGTTATACATGACATATCAACCTGACTGGTACCACGTCTCCTACCAGTTATACATGACATATCAACCTGACTGGTACCACGTCACCAACCAGTTATACATGACATATCAACCTGACTGGTACCACGTCACCAACCAGTTATACATGACATATCAACCTGACTGGTACCACGTCTCCAACCAGTTATACATGACATATCAACCTGACTGGTACCACGTCACCAACCAGTTATACATGACATATCAACCTGACTGGTACCACGTCTCCAACCAGTTATACATGACATATCAACCTGACTGGTACCACGTCTCCAACCAGTTATACATGACATATCACCCTGACTGGTACCACGTCTCCAACCAGTTATACATGACATATCACCCTGACTGGTACCACGTCTCCAACCAGTTATACATGACATATCAACCTGACTGGTACCACGTCTCCAACCAGTTATACATGACATATCAACCTGACTGGTACCACGTCTCCAACCAGTTATACATGACATATCAACCTGACTGGTACCACGTCACCAACCAGTTATACATGACATATCAACCTGACTGGTACCACGTCTCCAACCAGTTATACATGACATATCAACCTGACTGGTACCACGTCTCCTACCAGTTATACATGACATATCAACCTGACTGGTACCACGTCACCAACCAGTTATACATGACATATCAACCTGACTGGTACCACGTCACCAACCAGTTATACATGACATATCAACCTGACTGGTACCACGTCTCCAACCAGTTATACATGACATATCAACCTGACTGGTACCACGTCTCCAACCAGTTATACATGACATATCAACCTGACTGGTACCACGTCACCAACCAGTTATACATGACATATCAACCTGACTGGTACCACGTCACCAACCAGTTATACATGACATATCAACCTGACTGGTACCACGTCTTCAACCAGTTATACATGACATATCAACCTGACTGGTACCACGTCTCCAACCAGTTATACATGACATATCAACCTGACTGGTACCACGTCTCCAACCAGTTATACATGACATATCAACCTGACTGGTACCACGTCTCCAACCAGTTATACATGACATATCAACCTGACTGGTACCACGTCTCCAACCAGTTATACATGACATATCAACCTGACTGGTACCACGTCTCCAACCAGTTATACATGACATATCAACCTGACTGGTACCACGTCACCAACCAGTTATACATGACATATCAACCTGACTGGTACCACGTCTCCAACCAGTTATACATGACATATCAACCTGACTGGTACCACGTCTCCAACCAGTTATACATGACATATCAACCTGACTGGTACCACGTCACCAACCAGTTATACAAGACATATCAACCTGACTGGTACCACGTCTCCAACCAGTTATACATGACATATCAACCTGACTGGTACCACGTCTCCAACCAGTTATACATGACATATCAACCTGACTGGTACCACGTCTCCAACCAGTTATACATGACATATCAACCTGACTGGTACCACGTCTCCAACCAGTTATACATGACATATCAACCTGACTGGTACCACGTCTCCAACCAGTTATACATGACATATCAACCTGACTGGTACCACGTCTCCAACCAGTTATACATGACATATCAACCTGACTGGTACCACGTCTCCAACCAGTTATACATGACATATCAACCTGACTGGTACCACGTCTCCAACCAGTTATACATGACATATCAACCTGACTGGTACCACGTCACCAACCAGTTATACATGACATATCACCCTGACTGGTACCACGTCACCAACCAGTTATACATGACATATCAACCTGACTGGTACCACGTCTCCAACCAGTTATACATGACATATCAACCTGACTGGTACCACGTCTCCAACCAGTTATACATGACATATCAACCTGACTGGTACCACGTCTCCAACCAGTTATACATGACATATCACCCTGACTGGTACCACGTCTCCAACCAGTTATACTTGACATATCAACCTGACTGGTACCACGTCTCCAACCAGTTATACATGACATATCACCCTGACTGGTACCACGTCTCCAACCAGTTATACATGACATATCACCCTGACTGGTACCACGTCTCCAACCAGTTATACATGACATATCAACCTGACTGGTACCACGTCTCCAACCAGTTATACATGACATATCAACCTGACTGGTACCACGTCTCCAACCAGTTATACATGACATATCAACCTGACTGGTACCACGTCTCCAACCAGTTATACATGACATATCAACCTGACTGGTACCACGTCTCCAACCAGTTATACATGACATATCAACCTGACTGGTACCACGTCTCCAACCAGTTATACATGACATATCAACCTGACTGGTACCACGTCTCCAACCAGTTATACATGACATATCAACCTGACTGGTACCACGTCTCCTACCAGTTATACATGACATATCAACCTGACTCGTACCACGTCTGCAACCAGTTATACGTGACGTATCAACCTGACTGGTACCACGTCTCCAACCAGTTATACATGACATATCAACCTGACTGGTACCACGTCTCCAACCAGTTATACATGACATATCAACCTGACTGGTACCACGTCACCAACCAGTTATACATGACATATCACCCTGACTGGTACCACGTCACCAACCAGTTATACATGACATATCAACCTGACTGGTACCACGTCTCCAACCAGTTATACATGACATATCAACCTGACTGGTACCACGTCTCCAACCAGTTATACATGACATATCAACCTGACTGGTACCACGTCTCCAACCAGTTATACATGACATATCACCCTGACTGGTACCACGTCTCCAACCAGTTATACTTGACATATCAACCTGACTGGTACCACGTCTCCAACCAGTTATACATGACATATCACCCTGACTGGTACCACGTCTCCAACCAGTTATACATGACATATCACCCTGACTGGTACCACGTCTCCAACCAGTTATACATGACATATCAACCTGACTGGTACCACGTCTCCAACCAGTTATACATGACATATCAACCTGACTGGTACCACGTCTCCAACCAGTTATACATGACATATCAACCTGACTGGTACCACGTCTCCAACCAGTTATACATGACATATCAACCTGACTGGTACCACGTCTCCAACCAGTTATACATGACATATCAACCTGACTGGTACCACGTCTCCAACCAGTTATACATGACATATCAACCTGACTGGTACCACGTCTCCAACCAGTTATACATGACATATCAACCTGACTGGTACCACGTCTCCTACCAGTTATACATGACATATCAACCTGACTCGTACCACGTCTCCAACCAGTTATACATGACATATCAACCTGACTGGTACCACGTCTCCAACCAGTTATACATGACATATCAACCTGACTGGTACCACGTCTCCAACCAGTTATACATGACATATCAACCTGACTGGTACCACGTCTCCAACCAGTTATACATGACATACCAACCTGACTGGTACCACGTCACCAACCAGTTATACATGACATATCAACCTGACTGGTACCACGTCTCCAACCAGTTATACATGACATATCAACCTGACTGGTACCACGTCTCCAACCAGTTATACATGACATATCAACCTGACTGGTACCACGTCTCCAACCAGTTATACATGACATATCAACCTGACTGGTACCACGTCTCCAACCAGTTATACATGACATATCAACCTGACTGGTACCACGTCTCCAACCAGTTATACATGACATATCAACCTGACTGGTACCACGTCTCCAACCAGTTATACATGACATATCAACCTGACTGGTACCACGTCTCCAACCAGTTATACATGACATATCAACCTGACTGGTACCACGTCTCCAACCAGTTATACATGACATATCAACCTGACTGGTACCACGTCTCCAACCAGTTATACATGACATATCAACCTGACTGGTACCACGTCTCCAACCAGTTATACATGACATATCAACCTGACTGGTACCACGTCTCCAACCAGTTATACATGACATACCAACCTGACTAGTACCACGTCCCCAACCAGTTATACATGACATATCAACCTGACTGGTACCACGTCTCCAACCAGTTATACATGACATATCAACCTGACTGGTACCACGTCTCCAACCAGTTATACATGACATATCAACCTGACTGGTACCACGTCTCCAACCAGTTATACATGACATATCAACCTGACTGGTACCACGTCTCCAACCAGTTATACATGACATATCAACCTGACTGGTACAACGTCTCCAACCAGTTATACATGACATATCAACCTGACTGGTACCACGTCTCCAACCAGTTATACATGACATATCAACCTGACTGGTACCACGTCTCCAACCAGTTATACATGACATATCAACCTGACTGGTACCACGTCTCCAACCAGTTATACATGACATATCAACCTGACTGGTACCACGTCTCCAACCAGTTATACATGACATATCAACCTGACTGGTACCACGTCTCCAACCAGTTATACATGACATATCAACCTGACTTGTACCACGTCTCCAACCAGTTATACATGACATATCAACCTGACTTGTACCACGTCTCCAACCAGTTATACATGACATATCAACCTGACTGGTACCACGTCTCCAACCAGTTATACGTGACATATCAACCTGACTGGTACCACGTCACCAACCAGTTATACGTGACATATCAACCTGACTGGTACCACGTCTCCAACCAGTTTTACGTGACATATCAACCTGACTGGTACCACGTCTCCAACCAGTTATACGTGACATATCAACCTGACTGGTACCACGTCACCAACCAGTTATACATGACATATCAACCTGACTGGTACCACGTCTCCAACCAGTTATACATGACATATCAACCTGACTGGTACCACGTCTCCAACCAGTTATACATGACATATCAACCTGACTGGTACCACGTCTCCAACCAGTTATACATGACATATCAACCTGACTGGTACCACGTCTCCAACCAGTTATACATGACATACCAACCTGACTGGTACCACGTCACCAACCAGTTATACATGACATATCAACCTGACTGGTACCACGTCTCCAACCAGTTATACATGACATATCAACCTGACTGGTACCACGTCTCCAACCAGTTATACATGACATATCAACCTGACTGGTACCACGTCTCCAACCAGTTATACATGACATATCAACCTGACTGGTACCACGTCTCCAACCAGTTATACATGACATATCAACCTGACTGGTACCACGTCTCCAACCAGTTATACATGACATATCAACCTGACTGGTACCACGTCTCCAACCAGTTATACATGACATATCAACCTGACTGGTACCACGTCTCCAACCAGTTATACATGACATATCAACCTGACTGGTACCACGTCTCCAACCAGTTATACATGACATATCAACCTGACTGGTACCACGTCTCCAACCAGTTATACATGACATATCAACCTGACTGGTACCACGTCTCCAACCAGTTATACATGACATATCAACCTGACTGGTACCACGTCTCCAACCAGTTATACATGACATATCAACCTGACTGGTACCACGTCTCCAACCAGTTATACATGACATATCAACCTGACTGGTACCACGTCTCCAACCAGTTATACATGACATATCAACCTGACTGGTACCACGTCTCCAACCAGTTATACATGACATATCAACCTGACTGGTACCACGTCTCCAACCAGTTATACATGACATATCAACCTGACTGGTACCACGTCTCCAACCAGTTATACATGACATATCAACCTGACTGGTACCACGTCTCCAACCAGTTATACATGACATATCAACCTGACTTGTACCACGTCTCCAACCAGTTATACATGACATATCAACCTGACTTGTACCACGTCTCCAACCAGTTATACATGACATATCAACCTGACTGGTACCACGTCTCCAACCAGTTATACGTGACATATCAACCTGACTGGTACCACGTCACCAACCAGTTATACGTGACATATCAACCTGACTGGTACCACGTCTCCAACCAGTTATACGTGACATATCAACCTGACTGGTACCACGTCTCCAACCAGTTATACGTGACATATCAACCTGACTGGTACCACGTCTCCAACCAGTTATACATGACATATCAACCTGACTGGTACCACGTCTCCAACCAGTTATACATGACATATCAACCTGACTGGTACCACGTCTCCAACCAGTTATACATGACATATCAACCTGACTGGTACCACGTCTCCAACCAGTTATACATGACATATCAACCTGACTGGTACCACGTCTCCAACCAGTTATACATGACATATCAACCTGACTGGTACCACGTCTCCAACCAGTTATACATGACATATCAACCTGACTGGTACCACGTCTCCAACCAGTTATACATGACATATCAACCTGACTGGTACCACGTCTCCAACCAGTTATACATGACATACCAACCTGACTGGTACCACGTCACCAACCAGTTATACATGACATATCAACCTGACTGGTACCACGTCTCCAACCAGTTAAACATGACATATCAACCTGACTGGTACCACTTCTCCAACCAGTTATACATGACATATCAACCTGACTGGTACCACGTCTCCAACCAGTTATACATGACATATCAACCTGACTGGTACCACGTCTCCAACCAGTTATACATGACATATCAACCTGACTGGTACCACGTCTCCAACCAGTTATACATGACATATCAACCTGACTGGTACCACGTCTCCAACCAGTTATACATGACATATCAACCTGACTGGTACCACGTCTCCAACCAGTTATACATGACATATCAACCTGACTGGTACCACGTCTCCAACCAGTTATACATGACATATCAACCTGACTGGTACCACGTCTCCAACCAGTTATACATGACATATCAACCTGACTGGTACCACGTCTCCAACCAGTTATACATGACATATCAACCTGACTGGTACCACGTCTCCAACCAGTTATACATGACATATCAACCTGACTGGTACCACGTCTCCAACCAGTTATACATGACATATCAACCTGACTGGTACCACGTCTCCAACCAGTTATACATGACATATCAACCTGACTGGTACCACGTCTCCAACCAGTTATACATGACATATCAACCTGACTGGTACCACGTCTCCAACCAGTTATACATGACATATCACCCTGACTGGTACCACGTCTCCAACCAGTTATACATGACATATCAACCTGACTGGTACCACGTCTCCAACCAGTTATACATGACATATCACCCTGACTGGTACCACGTCTCCAACCAGTTATACATGACATATCACCCTGACTGGTACCACGTCTCCAACCAGTTATACATGACATATCAACCTGACTGGTACCACGTCTCCAACCAGTTATACATGACATATCAACCTGACTGGTACCACGTCTCCAACCAGTTATACATGACATATCAACCTGACTGGTACCACGTCTCCAACCAGTTATACATGACATATCAACCTGACTGGTACCACGTCTCCAACCAGTTATACATGACATATCAACCTGACTGGTACCACGTCTCCAACCAGTTATACATGACATATCAACCTGACTGGTACCACGTCTCCAACCAGTTATACATGACATATCAACCTGACTGGTACCACGTCTCCTACCAGTTATACATGACATATCAACCTGACTCGTACCACGTCTCCAACCAGTTATACATGACATATCAACCTGACTGGTACCACGTCTCCAACCAGTTATACATGACATATCAACCTGACTGGTACCACGTCTCCAACCAGTTATACATGACATATCAACCTGACTGGTACCACGTCTCCAACCAGTTATACATGACATATCAACCTGACTGGTACCACGTCTCCAACCAGTTATACATGACATATCAACCTGACTGGTACCACGTCTCCAACCAGTTATACATGACATATCAACCTGACTGGTACCACGTCTCCAACCAGTTATACATGACATACCAACCTGACTGGTACCACGTCACCAACCAGTTATACATGACATATCAACCTGACTGGTACCACGTCTCCAACCAGTTAAACATGACATATCAACCTGACTGGTACCACTTCTCCAACCAGTTATACATGACATATCAACCTGACTGGTACCACGTCTCCAACCAGTTATACATGACATATCAACCTGACTGGTACCACGTCTCCAACCAGTTATACATGACATATCAACCTGACTGGTACCACGTCTCCAACCAGTTATACATGACATATCAACCTGACTGGTACCACGTCTCCAACCAGTTATACATGACATATCAACCTGACTGGTACCACGTCTCCAACCAGTTATACATGACATATCAACCTGACTGGTACCACGTCTCCAACCAGTTATACATGACATATCAACCTGACTGGTACCACGTCTCCAACCAGTTATACATGACATATCAACCTGACTGGTACCACGTCTCCAACCAGTTATACATGACATATCAACCTGACTGGTACCACGTCTCCAACCAGTTATACATGACATATCAACCTGACTGGTACCACGTCTCCAACCAGTTATACATGACATATCAACCTGACTGGTACCACGTCTCCAACCAGTTATACATGACATATCAACCTGACTGGTACCACGTCTCCAACCAGTTATACATGACATATCAACCTGACTGGTACCACGTCTCCAACCAGTTATACATGACATATCAACCTGACTGGTACCACGTCTCCAACCAGTTATACATGACATATCAACCTGACTGGTACCACGTCTCCAACCAGTTATACATGACATATCAACCTGACTGGTACCACGTCTCCAACCAGTTATACATGACATATCAACCTGACTTGTACCACGTCTCCAACCAGTTATACATGACATATCAACCTGACTTGTACCACGTCTCCAACCAGTTATACATGACATATCAACCTGACTTGTACCACGTCTCCAACCAGTTATACATGACATATCAACCTGACTGGTACCACGTCTCCAACCAGTTATACATGACATATCAACCTGACTGGTACCACGTCTCCAACCAGTTATACATGACATATCAACCTGACTGGTACCACGTCTCCAACCAGTTATACATGACATATCAACCTGACTGGTACCACGTCTCCAACCAGTTATACATGACATATCAACCTGACTGGTACCACGTCACCAACCAGTTATACATGACATATCAACCTGACTGGTACCACGTCTCCAACCAGTTATACATGACATATCAACCTGACTGGTACCACGTCTCCAACCAGTTATACATGACATATCAACCTGACTGGTACCACGTCTCCAACCAGTTATACATGACATATCAACCTGACTGGTACCACGTCTCCAACCAGTTATACATGACATATCAACCTGACTGGTACCACGTCTCCAACCAGTTATACATGACATATCAACCTGACTGGTACCACGTCTCCAACCAGTTATACATGACATATCAACCTGACTGGTACCACGTCACCAACCAGTTATACATGACATATCACCCTGACTGGTACCACGTCACCAACCAGTTATACATGACATATCAACCTGACTGGTACCACGTCTCCAACCAGTTATACATGACATATCAACCTGACTGGTACCACGTCTCCAACCAGTTATACATGACATATCAACCTGACTGGTACCACGTCTCCAACCAGTTATACATGACATATCACCCTGACTGGTACCACGTCTCCAACCAGTTATACATGACATATCAACCTGACTGGTACCACGTCTCCAACCAGTTATACATGACATATCACCCTGACTGGTACCACGTCTCCAACCAGTTATACATGACATATCACCCTGACTGGTACCACGTCTCCAACCAGTTATACATGACATATCAACCTGACTGGTACCACGTCTCCAACCAGTTATACATGACATATCAACCTGACTGGTACCACGTCTCCAACCAGTTATACA
The DNA here is from genome assembly GCF_045679555.1 of Salvelinus alpinus. Lineage (NCBI taxonomy): Eukaryota > Metazoa > Chordata > Actinopteri > Salmoniformes > Salmonidae > Salvelinus > Salvelinus alpinus. The sequence continues at coordinate 4,146,947 of NC_092096.1, read as the reverse complement.
TGACATATCAACCTGACTGGTACCACGTCTCCAACCAGTTATACATGACATATCAACCTGACTGGTACCACGTCTCCAACCAGTTATACATGACATATCAACCTGACTGGTACCACGTCTCCAACCAGTTATACATGACATATCAACCTGACTGGTACCACGTCTCCAACCAGTTATACATGACATATCAACCTGACTGGTACCACGTCTCCTACCAGTTATACATGACATATCAACCTGACTCGTACCACGTCTCCAACCAGTTATACATGACATATCAACCTGACTGGTACCACGTCTCCAACCAGTTATACATGACATATCAACCTGACTGGTACCACGTCTCCAACCAGTTATACATGACATATCAACCTGACTGGTACCACGTCTCCAACCAGTTATACATGACATACCAACCTGACTGGTACCACGTCACCAACCAGTTATACATGACATATCAACCTGACTGGTACCACGTCTCCAACCAGTTATACATGACATATCAACCTGACTGGTACCACGTCTCCAACCAGTTATACATGACATATCAACCTGACTGGTACCACGTCTCCAACCAGTTATACATGACATATCAACCTGACTGGTACCACGTCTCCAACCAGTTATACATGACATATCAACCTGACTGGTACCACGTCTCCAACCAGTTATACATGACATATCAACCTGACTGGTACCACGTCTCCAACCAGTTATACATGACATATCAACCTGACTTGTACCACGTCTCCAACCAGTTATACATGACATATCAACCTGACTTGTACCACGTCTCCAACCAGTTATACATGACATATCAACCTGACTGGTACCACGTCTCCAACCAGTTATACGTGACATATCAACCTGACTGGTACCACGTCTCCAACCAGTTATACGTGACATATCAACCTGACTGGTACCACGTCTCCAACCAGTTATACATGACATATCAACCTGACTGGTACCACGTCTCCAACCAGTTATACATGACATATCAACCTGACTGGTACCACGTCACCAACCAGTTATACATGACATATCAACCTGACTGGTACCACGTCTCCAACCAGTTATACATGACATATCAACCTGACTGGTACCACGTCACCAACCAGTTATACGTGACATATCAACCTGACTGGTACCACGTCTCCAACCAGTTATACGTGACATATCAACCTGACTGGTACCACGTCTCCAACCAGTTATACGTGACATATCAACCTGACTGGTACCACGTCTCCAACCAGTTATACGTGACATATCAACCTGACTGGTACCACGTCTCCAACCAGTTATACATGACATATCAACCTGACTGGTACCACGTCTCCAACCAGTTATACATGACATATCAACCTGACTGGTACCACGTCACCAACCAGTTATACATGACATATCAACCTGACTGGTACCACGTCTCCAACCAGTTATACATGACATATCAACCTGACTGGTACCACGTCACCAACCAGTTATACGTGACATATCAACCTGACTGGTACCACGTCTCCAACCAGTTATACGTGACATATCAACCTGACTGGTACCACGTCTCCAACCAGTTATACGTGACATATCAACCTGACTGGTACCACGTCTCCAACCAGTTATACATGACATATCAACCTGACTGGTACCACGTCTCCAACCAGTTATACATGACATATCAACCTGACTGGTACCACGTCTCCAACCAGTTATACATGACATATCAACCTGACTGGTACCACGTCACCAACCAGTTATACATGACATATCAACCTGACTGGTACCACGTCTCCAACCAGTTATACGTGACGTATCAACCTGACTGGTACCACGTCTGCAACCAGTTATACGTGACGTATCAACCTGACTGGTACCACGTCTCCAACCAGTTATACGTGACATATCAACCTGACTGGTACCACGTCACCAACCAGTTATACGTGACATATCAACCTGACTGGTACCACGTCACCAACCAGTTATACATGACATATCAACCTGACTGGTACCACGTCTCCAACCAGTTATACATGACATATCAACCTGACTGGTACCACGTCTCCAACCAGTTATACATGACATATCAACCTGACTGGTACCACGTCTCCAACCAGTTATACATGACATATCAACCTGACTGGTACCACGTCTCCAACCAGTTATACATGACATATCAACCTGACTGGTACCACGTCTCCAACCAGTTATACATGACATATCAACCTGACTGGTACCACGTCTCCAACCAGTTATACATGACATATCAACCTGACTGGTACCACGTCTCCAACCAGTTATACATGACATATCAACCTGACTGGTACCACGTCACCAACCAGTTATACATGACATATCAACCTGACTGGTACCACGTCTCCAACCAGTTATACATGACATATCAACCTGACTGGTACCACGTCTCCAACCAGTTATACATGACATATCAACCTGACTGGTACCACGTCACCAACCAGTTATACATGACATATCAACCTGACTGGTACCACGTCTCCAACCAGTTATACATGACATATCAACCTGACTGGTACCACGTCTCCAACCAGTTATACATGACATATCAACCTGACTGGTACCACGTCTCCAACCAGTTATACATGACATATCAACCTGACTGGTACCACGTCTCCAACCAGTTATACATGACATATCAACCTGACTGGTACCACGTCTCCAACCAGTTATACATGACATATCAACCTGACTGGTACCACGTCTCCAACCAGTTATACATGACATATCAACCTGACTGGTACCACGTCACCAACCAGTTATACATGACATATCACCCTGACTGGTACCACGTCACCAACCAGTTATACATGACATATCAACCTGACTGGTACCACGTCTCCAACCAGTTATACATGACATATCAACCTGACTGGTACCACGTCTCCAACCAGTTATACATGACATATCAACCTGACTGGTACCACGTCTCCAACCAGTTATACATGACATATCACCCTGACTGGTACCACGTCTCCAACCAGTTATACATGACATATCAACCTGACTGGTACCACGTCTCCAACCAGTTATACATGACATATCACCCTGACTGGTACCACGTCTCCAACCAGTTATACATGACATATCACCCTGACTGGTACCACGTCTCCAACCAGTTATACATGACATATCAACCTGACTGGTACCACGTCTCCAACCAGTTATACATGACATATCAACCTGACTGGTACCACGTCTCCAACCAGTTATACATGACATATCAACCTGACTGGTACCACGTCTCCAACCAGTTATACATGACATATCAACCTGACTGGTACCACGTCTCCAACCAGTTATACATGACATATCAACCTGACTGGTACCACGTCTCCAACCAGTTATACATGACATATCAACCTGACTGGTACCACGTCTCCAACCAGTTATACATGACATATCAACCTGACTGGTACCACGTCTCCAACCAGTTATACATGACATATCAACCTGACTGGTACCACGTCTCCTACCAGTTATACATGACATATCAACCTGACTCGTACCACGTCTCCAACCAGTTATACATGACATATCAACCTGACTCGTACCACGTCTCCAACCAGTTATACATGACATATCAACCTGACTGGTACCACGTCTCCAACCAGTTATACATGACATATCAACCTGACTGGTACCACGTCTCCAACCAGTTATACATGACATATCAACCTGACTGGTACCACGTCTCCAACCAGTTATACATGACATATCAACCTGACTGGTACCACGTCTCCAACCAGTTATACATGACATATCAACCTGACTGGTACCACGTCTCCAACCAGTTATACATGACATATCAACCTGACTGGTACCACGTCTCCAACCAGTTATACATGACATATCAACCTGACTGGTACCACGTCTCCAACCAGTTATACATGACATACCAACCTGACTAGTACCACGTCACCAACCAGTTATACATGACATATCAACCTGACTGGTACCACGTCTCCAACCAGTTATACATGACATATCAACCTGACTGGTACCACGTCTCCAACCAGTTATACATGACATATCAACCTGACTGGTACCACGTCTCCAACCAGTTATACATGACATATCAATCTGACTGGTACCACGTCTCCAACCAGTTATACATGACATATCAACCTGACTGGTACCACGTCTCCAACCAGTTATACATGACATATCAACCTGACTGGTACCACGTCTCCAACCAGTTATACATGACATATCAACCTGACTGGTACCACGTCTCCAACCAGTTATACATGACATATCAACCTGACTTGTACCACGTCTCCAACCAGTTATACATGACATATCAACCTGACTTGTACCACGTCTCCAACCAGTTATACATGACATATCAACCTGACTGGTACCACGTCTCCAACCAGTTATACGTGACATATCAACCTGACTGGTACCACGTCACCAACCAGTTATACGTGACATATCAACCTGACTGGTACCACGTCTCCAACCAGTTATACGTGACATATCAACCTGACTGGTACCACGTCTCCAACCAGTTAAACGTGACATATCAACCTGACTGGTACCACGTCACCAACCAGTTATACGTGACATATCAACCTGACTGGTACCACGTCTCCAACCAGTTATACATGACATATCAACCTGACTGGTACCACGTCTCCAACCAGTTATACATGACATATCAACCTGACTGGTACCACGTCTCCAACCAGTTATACATGACATATCAACCTGACTGGTACCACGTCTCCAACCAGTTATACATGACATACCAACCTGACTGGTACCACGTCACCAACCAGTTATACATGACATATCAACCTGACTGGTACCACGTCTCCAACCAGTTATACATGACATATCAACCTGACTGGTACCACTTCTCCAACCAGTTATACATGACATATCAACCTGACTGGTACCAAGTCTCCAACCAGTTATACATGACATATCAACCTGACTGGTACCACGTCTCCAACCAGTTATACATGACATATCAACCTGACTGGTACCACGTCACCAACCAGTTATACATGACATATCAACCTGACTGGTACCACGTCTCCAACCAGTTATACATGACATATCAACCTGACTGGTACCACGTCTCCAACCAGTTATACATGACATATCAACCTGACTGGTACCACGTCTCCAACCAGTTATACATGACATATCAACCTGACTGGTACCACGTCTCCAACCAGTTATACATGACATATCAACCTGACTGGTACCACGTCTCCAACCAGTTATACATGACATATCAACCTGACTGGTACCACGTCTCCAACCAGTTATACATGACATATCAACCTGACTGGTACCACGTCACCAACCAGTTATACATGACATATCACCCTGACTGGTACCACGTCTCCAACCAGTTATACATGACATATCAACCTGACTGGTACCACGTCTCCAACCAGTTATACATGACATATCAACCTGACTGGTACCACGTCTCCAACCAGTTATACATGACATATCACCCTGACTGGTACCACGTCTCCAACCAGTTATACATGACATATCAACCTGACTGGTACCACGTCTCCAACCAGTTATACATGACATATCACCCTGACTGGTACCACGTCTCCAACCAGTTATACATGACATATCACCCTGACTGGTACCACGTCTCCAACCAGTTATACATGACATATCAACCTGACTGGTACCACGTCTCCAACCAGTTATACATGACATATCAACCTGACTGGTACCACGTCTCCAACCAGTTATACATGACATATCAACCTGACTGGTACCACGTCTCCAACCAGTTATACATGACATATCAACCTGACTGGTACCACGTCTCCAACCAGTTATACATGACATATCAACCTGACTGGTACCACGTCTCCAACCAGTTATACATGACATATCAACCTGACTGGTACCACGTCTCCAACCAGTTATACATGACATATCAACCTGACTGGTACCACGTCTCCTACCAGTTATACATGACATATCAACCTGACTCGTACCACGTCTCCAACCAGTTATACATGACATATCAACCTGACTCGTACCACGTCTCCAACCAGTTATACATGACATATCAACCTGACTGGTACCACGTCTCCAACCAGTTATACATGACATATCAACCTGACTGGTACCACGTCTCCAACCAGTTATACATGACATATCAACCTGACTGGTACCACGTCTCCAACCAGTTATACATGACATATCAACCTGACTGGTACCACGTCTCCAACCAGTTATACATGACATATCAACCTGACTGGTACCACGTCTCCAACCAGTTATACATGACATATCAACCTGACTGGTACCACGTCTCCAACCAGTTATACATGACATATCAATCTGACTGGTACCACGTCTCCAACCAGTTATACATGACATATCAACCTGACTGGTACCACGTCTCCAACCAGTTATACATGACATATCAACCTGACTGGTACCACGTCTCCAACCAGTTATACATGACATATCAACCTGACTGGTACCACGTCTCCAACCAGTTATACATGACATATCAACCTGACTTGTACCACGTCTCCAACCAGTTATACATGACATATCAACCTGACTTGTACCACGTCTCCAACCAGTTATACATGACATATCAACCTGACTGGTACCACGTCTCCAACCAGTTATACATGACATATCAACCTGACTGGTACCACGTCACCAACCAGTTATACGTGACATATCAACCTGACTGGTACCACGTCTCCAACCAGTTATACGTGACATATCAACCTGACTGGTACCACGTCTCCAACCAGTTATACGTGACATATCAACCTGACTGGTACCACGTCACCAACCAGTTATACGTGACATATCAACCTGACTGGTACCACGTCTCCAACCAGTTATACGTGACATATCAACCTGACTGGTACCACGTCTCCAACCAGTTATACATGACATATCAACCTGACTGGTACCACGTCTCCAACCAGTTATACATGACATATCAACCTGACTGGTACCACGTCTCCAACCAGTTATACATGACATACCAACCTGACTGGTACCACGTCACCAACCAGTTATACATGACATATCAACCTGACTGGTACCACGTCTCCAACCAGTTATACATGACATATCAACCTGACTGGTACCACTTCTCCAACCAGTTATACATGACATATCAACCTGACTGGTACCAAGTCTCCAACCAGTTATACATGACATATCAACCTGACTGGTACCACGTCTCCAACCAGTTATACATGACATATCAACCTGACTGGTACCACGTCTCCAACCAGTTATACATGACATATCAACCTGACTGGTACCACGTCTCCAACCAGTTATACATGACATATCAACCTGACTGGTACCACGTCTCCAACCAGTTATACATGACATATCAACCTGACTGGTACCACGTCTCCAACCAGTTATACATGACATATCAACCTGACTGGTACCACGTCTCCAACCAGTTATACATGACATATCAACCTGACTGGTACCACGTCTCCAACCAGTTATACATGACATATCAACCTGACTGGTACCACGTCTCCAACCAGTTATACATGACATATCAACCTGACTGGTACCACGTCTCCAACCAGTTATACATGACATATCAACCTGACTGGTACCACGTCTCCAACCAGTTATACATGACATATCAACCTGACTGGTACCACGTCTCCAACCAGTTATACATGACATATCACCCTGACTGGTACCACGTCTCCAACCAGTTATACATGACATATCACCCTGACTGGTACCACGTCTCCAACCAGTTATACATGACATATCAACCTGACTGGTACCACGTCTCCAACCAGTTATACATGACATATCAACCTGACTGGTACCACGTCTCCAACCAGTTATACATGACATATCAACCTGACTGGTACCACGTCTCCAACCAGTTATACATGACATATCAACCTGACTGGTACCACGTCTCCAACCAGTTATACATGACATATCAACCTGACTGGTACCACGTCTCCAACCAGTTATACATGACATATCAACCTGACTGGTACCACGTCTCCAACCAGTTATACATGACATATCAACCTGACTGGTACCACGTCTCCAACCAGTTATACATGACATATCAACCTGACTCGTACCACGTCTCCAACCAGTTATACATGACATATCAACCTGACTCGTACCACGTCTCCAACCAGTTATACATGACATATCAACCTGACTGGTACCACGTCTCCAACCAGTTATACATGACATATCAACCTGACTGGTACCACGTCTCCAACCAGTTATACATGACATATCAACCTGACTGGTACCACGTCTCCAACCAGTTATACATGACATATCAACCTGACTGGTACCACGTCTCCAACCAGTTATACATGACATATCAACCTGACTGGTACCACGTCTCCAACCAGTTATACATGACATATCAACCTGACTGGTACCACGTCTCCAACCAGTTATACATGACATACCAACCTGACTAGTACCACGTCACCAACCAGTTATACATGACATATCAACCTGACTGGTACCACGTCTCCAACCAGTTATACATGACATATCAACCTGACTGGTACCACGTCTCCAACCAGTTATACATGACATATCAACCTGACTGGTACCACGTCTCCAACCAGTTATACATGACATATCAACCTGACTGGTACCACGTCTCCAACCAGTTATACATGACATATCAACCTGACTGGTACCACGTCTCCAACCAGTTATACATGACATATCAATCTGACTGGTACCACGTCTCCAACCAGTTATACATGACATATCAACCTGACTGGTACCACGTCTCCAACCAGTTATACATGACATATCAACCTGACTGGTACCACGTCTCCAACCAGTTATACATGACATATCAACCTGACTGGTACCACGTCTCCAACCAGTTATACATGACATATCAACCTGACTTGTACCACGTCTCCAACCAGTTATACATGACATATCAACCTGACTTGTACCACGTCTCCAACCAGTTATACATGACATATCAACCTGACTGGTACCACGTCTCCAACCAGTTATACATGACATATCAACCTGACTGGTACCACGTCACCAACCAGTTATACGTGACATATCAACCTGACTGGTACCACGTCTCCAACCAGTTATACGTGACATATCAACCTGACTGGTACCACGTCTCCAACCAGTTATACGTGACATATCAACCTGACTGGTACCACGTCACCAACCAGTTATACGTGACATATCAACCTGACTGGTACCACGTCTCCAACCAGTTATACGTGACATATCAACCTGACTGGTACCACGTCTCCAACCAGTTATACATGACATATCAACCTGACTGGTACCACGTCTCCAACCAGTTATACATGACATATCAACCTGACTGGTACCACGTCTCCAACCAGTTATACATGACATACCAACCTGACTGGTACCACGTCACCAACCAGTTATACATGACATATCAACCTGACTGGTACCACGTCTCCAACCAGTTATACATGACATATCAACCTGACTGGTACCACTTCTCCAACCAGTTATACATGACATATCAACCTGACTGGTACCAAGTCTCCAACCAGTTATACATTACATATCAACCTGACTGGTACCACGTCTCCAACCAGTTATACATGACATATCAACCTGACTGGTACCACGTCTCCAACCAGTTATACATGACATATCAACCTGACTGGTACCACGTCTCCAACCAGTTATACATGACATATCAACCTGACTGGTACCACGTCTCCAACCAGTTATACATGACATATCAACCTGACTGGTACCACGTCTCCAACCAGTTATACATGACATATCAACCTGACTGGTACCACGTCTCCAACCAGTTATACATGACATATCAACCTGACTGGTACCACGTCTCCAACCAGTTATACATGACATATCAACCTGACTGGTACCACGTCTCCAACCAGTTATACATGACATATCAACCTGACTGGTACCACGTCTCCAACCAGTTATACATGACATATCAACCTGACTGGTACCACGTCTCCAACCAGTTATACATGACATATCAACCTGACTGGTACCACGTCTCCAACCAGTTATACATGACATATCAACCTGACTGGTACCACGTCTCCAACCAGTTATACATGACATATCAACCTGACTGGTACCACGTCTCCAACCAGTTATACATGACATATCAACCTGACTGGTACCACGTCTCCAACCAGTTATACATGACATATCAACCTGACTGGTACCACGTCTCCAACCAGTTATACATGACATATCAACCTGACATGTACCACGTCTCCAACCAGTTATACATGACATATCAACCTGACTTGTACCACGTCTCCAACCAGTTATACATGACATATCAACCTGACTGGTACCACGTCTCCAACCAGTTATACATGACATATCAACCTGACTGGTACCACGTCACCAACCAGTTATACGTGACATATCAACCTGACTGGTACCACGTCTCCAACCAGTTATACGTGACATATCAACCTGACTGGTACCACGTCTCCAACCAGTTATACGTGACATATCAACCTGACTGGTACCACGTCTCCAACCAGTTATATATGACATATCAACCTGACTGGTACCACGTCACCAACCAGTTATACATGACATATCAACCTGACTGGTACCACGTCTCCAACCAGTTATACATGACATATCAACCTGACTGGTACCACGTCACCAACCAGTTATACGTGACATATCAACCTGACTGGTACCACGTCTCCAACCAGTTATACGTGACATATCAACCTGACTGGTACCACGTCTCCAACCAGTTATACATGACATATCAACCTGACTGGTACCACGTCTCCAACCAGTTATACATGACATATCAACCTGACTGGTACCACGTCTCCAACCAGTTATACATGACATATCAACCTGACTGGTACCACGTCTCCAACCAGTTATACATGACATATCAACCTGACTGGTACCACGTCACCAACCAGTTATACATGACATATCAACCTGACTGGTACCACGTCTCCAACCAGTTATACGTGACGTATCAACCTGACTGGTACCACGTCTGCAACCAGTTATACGTGACATATCAACCTGACTGGTACCACGTCTCCAACCAGTTATACGTGACATATCAACCTGACTGGTACCACGTCACCAACCAGTTATACATGACATATCAACCTGACTGGTACCACGTCACCAACCAGTTATACATGACATATCACCCTGACTGGTACCACGTCTCCAACCAGTTATACGTGACATATCAACCTGACTGGGACCACGTCTCCAACCAGTTATACGTGACATATCAACCTGACTGGTACCACGTCTCCAACCAGTTATACATGACATATCAACCTGACTGGTACCACGTCTCCAACCAGTTATACATGACATATCAACCTGACTGGTACCACGTCTCCAACCAGTTATACATGACATATCAACCTGACTGGTACCACGTCTCCAACCAGTTATACATGACATATCAACCTGACTGGTACCACGTCTCCAACCAGTTATACATGACATATCAACCTCACTGGTACCACGTCTCCAACCAGTTATACATGACATATCAACCTGACTGGTACCACGTCTCCAACCAGTTATACATGACATATCAACCTGACTGGTACCAAGTCACCAACCAGTTATACATGACATATCAACCTGACTGGTACCACGTCTCCAACCAGTTATACATGACATATCAACCTGACTGGTACCACGTCTCCAACCAGTTATACATGACATATCAACCTGACTGGTACCACGTCTCCAACCAGTTATACATGACATATCAACCTGACTGGTACCACGTCTCCGACCAGTTATACATGACATATCAACCTGACTGGTACCACGTCTCCAACCAGTTATACATGACATATCAACCTGACTGGTACCACGTCTCCAACCAGTTATACATGACATATCAACCTGACTGGTACCACGTCTCCTACCAGTTATACATGACATATCAACCTGACTGGTACCACGTCTCCAACCAGTTATACATGACATATCAACCTGACTGGTACCACGTCTCCAACCAGTTATACATGACATATCAACCTGACTGGTACCACGTCTCCAACCAGTTATACATGACATATCAACCTGACTGGTACCACGTCCCCTACCAGTTATACATGACATATCAACCTGACTGGTACCACGTCCCCAACCAGTTATACATGACATATCAACCTGACTGGTACCACGTCTCCAACCAGTTATACATGACATATCAACCTGACTGGTACCACGTCTCCAACCAGTTATACATGACATATCAACCTGACTGGTACCACGTCTCCAACCAGTTATACATGACATATCAACCTGACTGGTACCACGTCTCCAACCAGTTATACATGACGTATCAACCTGACTGGTACCACGTCTCCAACCAGTTATACATGACGTATCAACCTGACTGGTACCACGTCTCCAACCAGTTATACATGACGTATCAACCTGACTGGTACCACGTCTCCAACCAGTTATACATGACATATCAACCTGACTGGTACCACGTCTCCAACCAGTTATACATGACGTATCAACCTGACTGGTACCACGTCTCCAACCAGTTATACATGACATATCAACCTGACTGGTACCACGTCTCCAACCAGTTATACATGACATATCAACCTGACTGGTACCACGTCTCCAACCAGTTATACATGACATATCAACCTGACTGGTACCACGTCACCAACCAGTTATACATGACATATCAACCTGACTGGTACCACGTCTCCAACCAGTTATACATGACATATCAACCTGACTGGTACCACGTCTCCAACCAGTTATACATGACATATCAACCTGACTGGTACCACGTCTCCAACCAGTTATACATGACCTATCAACCTGACTGGTACCACGTCTCCAACCAGTTATACATGACATATCAACCTGACTGGTACCACGTCTCCAACCAGTTATACATGACATATCAACCTGACTGGTACCACGTCTCCAACCAGTTATACATGACATATCAACCTGACTGGTACCACGTCTCCAACCAGTTATACATGACATATCAACCTGACTGGTACCACGTCTCCAACCAGTTATACATGACATATCAACCTGACTGGTACCACGTCACCAACCAGTTATACATGACATATCAACCTGACTGGTACCACGTCACCAACCAGTTATACATGACATATCAACCTGACTGGTACCACGTCTCCAACCAGTTATACATGACATATCAACCTGACTGGTACCACGTCTCCAACCAGTTATACATGACATATCAACCTGACTGGTACCACGTCTCCAACCAGTTATACATGACATATCAACCTGACTGGTACCACGTCTCCAACCAGTTATACATGACATATCAACCTGACTGGTACCACGTCTCCAACCAGTTATACATGACATATCAACCTGACTGGTACCACGTCACCAACCAGTTATACATGACATATCAACCTGACTGGTACCACGTCTCCAACCAGTTATACATGACATATCAACCTGACTGGTACCACGTCTCCAACCAGTTATACATGACATATCAACCTGACTGGTACCACGTCACCAACCAGTTATACATGACATATCAACCTGACTGGTACCACGTCTCCAACCAGTTATACATGACATATCACCCTGACTGGTACCACGTCACCAACCAGTTATACATGACATATCAACCTGACTGGTACCACGTCACCAACCAGTTATACATGACATATCACCCTGACTGGTACCACGTCTCCAACCAGTTATACGTGACATATCAACCTGACTGGGACCACGTCTCCAACCAGTTATACGTGACATATCAACCTGACTGGTACCACGTCTCCAACCAGTTATACATGACATATCAACCTGACTGGTACCACGTCTCCAACCAGTTATACATGACATATCAACCTGACTGGTACCACGTCTCCAACCAGTTATACATGACATATCAACCTGACTGGTACCACGTCTCCAACCAGTTATACATGACATATCAACCTGACTGGTACCACGTCTCCAACCAGTTATACATGACATATCAACCTCACTGGTACCACGTCTCCAACCAGTTATACATGACATATCACCCTGACTGGTACCACGTCTCCAACCAGTTATACATGACATATCACCCTGACTGGTACCACGTCTCCAACCAGTTATACATGACATATCAACCTGACTGGTACCACGTCTCCAACCAGTTATACATGACATATCAACCTGACTGGTACCACGTCACCAACCAGTTATACATGACATATCACCCTGACTGGTACCACGTCACCAACCAGTTATACATGACATATCAACCTGACTGGTACCACGTCTCCAACCAGTTATACATGACATATCACCCTGACTGGTACCACGTCTCCAACCAGTTATACATGACATATCACCCTGACTGGTACCACGTCTCCAACCAGTTATACATGACATATCAACCTGACTGGTACCACGTCTCCAACCAGTTATACATGACATATCAACCTGACTGGTACCACGTCTCCAACCAGTTATACATGACATATCACCCTGACTGGTACCACGTCTCCAACCAGTTATACATGACATATCACCCTGACTGGTACCACGTCTCCAACCAGTTATACATGACATATCACCCTGACTGGTACCACGTCTCCAACCAGTTATACATGACATATCAACCTGACTGGTACCACGTCTCCAACCAGTTATACATGACATATCAACCTGACTGGTACCACGTCTCCAACCAGTTATACATGACATATCAACCTGACTGGTACCACGTCTCCAACCAGTTATACATGACATATCAACCTGACTGGTACCACGTCTCCAACCAGTTATACATGACATATCAACCTGACTGGTACCACGTCTCCAACCAGTTATACATGACATATCAACCTGACTGGTACCACGTCTCCAACCAGTTATACATGACATATCACCCTGACTGGTACCACGTCTCCAACCAGTTATACATGACATATCAACCTGACTGGTACCACGTCTCCAACCAGTTATACATGACATATCAACCTGACTGGTACCACGTCTCCAACCAGTTATACATGACATATCAACCTGACTGGTACCACGTCTCCAACCAGTTATACATGACATATCAACCTGACTGGTACCACGTCTCCAACCAGTTATACATGACGTATCAACCTGACTGGTACCACGTCTCCAACCAGTTATACATGACATATCACCCTGACTGGTACCACGTCTCCAACCAGTTATACATGACATATCATGTATGTTTTTTCATGATGGTGTGTTTCAGAGGGAGAATGAATATTTTCCACCATAATTTGCAAATAAATTCATAAAAAATCCTACAATGTGATTTTCTGGATTTATTTTGTCTCATTTTGTCTGTCATAGTTGAAGTGTACCTATGATGAAAATTACAGGCCTCTCTCATCTTTTTAAGTGGGAGAACTTGCACAATTGGTGGCTGACTAAATACTTTTTGCCCCACTGTAGTGATCAGACCATACATAATCAATGATTGCTGATTGTAAGTGTGCGTTTTTTTGTTTTAGATTACAAGACTGTTTGAGTAACTCTTCCTCTCGCTCTCTGAATGTTTCTGTTAACTCTTCCTCCTCCTCTTCCTCTCTCTCTCTAAATGTTTCTGTTAACTCTTCCTCCTCCTCCTCCTCTCTCGCTCTCTGAATGTTTCTGTTAACTCTTCCTCCTCCTCCTCCTCCTCCTCTCTCTCTCTCTGAATGTTTCTGTTAACTCTTCCTCCTCCTCCTCCTCCTCTCTCTCTGAATGTTTCTGTTAACTCTTCCTCCTCCTCCTCCTCCTCCTCTCTCTCTCTCTGAATGTTTCTGTTAACTCTTCCTCCTCCTCCTCCTCTCTCTCTAAATGTTTCTGTTAACTCTTCCTCCTCCTCCTCCTCCTCCTCCTCCTCCTCCTTTCTCTCTGAATGTTTCTGTTAACTCCTCCTCCTCCTCCTCCTCCTCCTCCTCCTCCTGTCTCTCTCTGAATGTGTCTGTTAACCCTTCCTCTCCCCCCCTCTCTTCTTCTCCTAGTTGGAGCTAGTGGGCGGTCAGGAGGTGGTGGTGTATGACCAGAGTTCATCTGACCCCTTGACCCTTCCCTCGGAGGCCTTCCTTACCGTCCTATTGGCCAAGCTGGAGAGGAGCTTCCCTTCCGTACACCTGCTCTCAGGTTAGACACACCCACTCAGCCCGTCATCCTCCTCACTGCCTCTCTCTCTCCCCTTCCTCTCTTTCCCTCCTCCCTCCCCCTCCAGCCCGTCATCCTCTTCACTGCCTCTCTCTCTCTCCCCTTCCTCTCTTTCCCTCCTCCTCCCCCTCCTCACTGCCTCTCTCTCTCTCTCCTTCCTCTCTTCCCCTCCTCCCTCCCCCTCCAGCCCCTCCCTCTCCTCACTGCCTCTCTCTCTCTCCCCTTCCTCTCTTTCCCTCCTCCTCACCCTCCCCACCCTCCTCACTGCCTCTCTCTCTCTCCCCTTCCTCTCTTTCCCTCCTCCCTCCCCCTCCCTTCTCCTATCAGCTGCTAGAACTAGGCTGATGACATGCTGGACATTCAGCTACCTTCCTTCATCCTTTCACACATCACTCACAACATCACTCACACATCACTCACACATCACTCACAACATCACTCACACTTACTCATTCACTCATTCATCACTGGCCAGTGAGGTGGTGATAGGACAGCTAACTGAAAATGGTTGCTGGTGAAAGGACAGCTAACTGAAAATGGCTGCTGGTGATAGGACAGCTAACTGAAAATGGTTGCTGGTGATAGGACAGCTAACTGAAAATGGCTGCTGGTGATAGGACAGCTAACTGAAAATGGCTGCTGGTGATAGGACAGCTAAATGAAAATGGCTGCTGGTGAAAGGACAGCTAACTGAAAATGGCTGCTGGTGATAGGACAGCTAACTGAAAATGGCTGCTGGTGATAGGACAGCTAACTGAAAATGGCTGCTGGTGAAAGGACAGCTAACTGAAAATGTGGATGTGAATGAGTTAAATGAGGACGTGAATGGGTTAAATGAGAACGTGAATGGGTTGAATGAGTTTAATGAGGACGTGAATGGGTTTAATGAGGACGTGAATGGGTTAAATGAGGACGTGAATGGGTTAATGAGGACGTGAATGGGTTAATGAGGACGTGAATGGGTTTAATGAGGAACTGAATGAGTTAATTGAGGACGTGAATGGGTTAAATGAGGATGTGAATGGGTTAAATGAGGACGTGAATGGGTTAAATGAGGATGTGAATGGGTTAAATGAGGACGTGAATGGGTTAAATGAGGATGTGAATGGGTTAAATGAGGACGTGAATGGGTTAAATGAGGACGTGAATGGGTTAATGAGGACGTGAATGAGTTAAATGAGGACGTGAATGGGTTAAATGAGGATGTGAATGGGTTAAATGAGGACGTGAATGGGTTAAATGAGGACGTGAATGGGTTAATGAGGACGTGAATGAGTTAAATGAGGACGTGAATGGGTTTAATGAGGACGTGAAGGAGTTAAATGAGGACGTGAATGGGTTTAATGAGGACGTGAATGGGTTAAATGAGGACGTGAATGGGTTAAATGAGGATGTGAATGGGTTAATGAGGATGTGAATGGGTTTAATGAGGACGTGAATGGGTTTAATGAGGACGTGAATGGGTTTAATGAGGACGTGAATGGGTTAATGAGGACGTGAATGGGTTTAATGAGGACGTGAATGGGTATAATGAGGATGTGAATGGGTTTAATGAGGACGTGAATGGGTTAAATGAGGACGTGAATGGGTTAAATGAGGACGTGAATGGGTTAAATGAGGACGTGAATGGGTTAAATGAGGACGTGAATGGGTTTAATGAGGATGTGAATGGGTTAAATGAGGACGTGAATGGGTTTAATGAGGATGTGAATGGGTTTAATGAGGACGTGAATGGGTTTAATGAGGACGTGAATGGGTTAAATGAGGATGTGAATGGGTTTAATGAGGACGTGAATGGGTTAATGAGGACGTGAATGGGTTTAATGAGGACGTGAATGGGTTAAATGAGGACGTGAATGGGTTTAATGAGGACGTGAATGGGTTAAATGAGTGTGTGTACACCAGATAAGTTGTCCACGGCTGTCAGACTTAAAGAGTCCCAGATGACATTTAAAAGTACCTTTCGATCCGCTTTCTGTGGTTCCTGTCTCATTGTCTCAAACGTCAGTTAGGAAGTTGTTTCGTTTCAGACATGGTTCCTGTTTCTATGATGATGTCATCAGGATGGAACTTCCCTTCAAATTAAGAGCCAACACCTGTAACATTAGACTTTATCAGACATTATAACTCATTATAACAACATCAGGTTATAACATGACATCAGACATTATAACTCATTATAACAACATCAGGTTATAACATGACATCAGACATTATAACTCTCCCTGTATCAACATCAGGTTATAACATGACATCAGACATTATAACTCTCCCTGTATCAACATCAGGTTATAACATGACATCAGACATTATAACTCTCCCTGTAACAACATCAGGTTATAACATGACATCAGACATTATAACTCATTATAACAACATCAGGTTATAACATGACATCAGACATTATAACTCTCCCTGTAACAACATCAGGTTATAACATGACATCAGACATTATAACTCATTATAACAACATCAGGTTATAACATGACACCAGACATTATAACTCATTATAACAACATCAGGTTATAACATGACATCAGACATTATAACTCTCCTTGTAACAACATCAGGTTATAACATGACATCAGACATTATAACTCATTATAACAACATCAGGTTATAACATGACATCAGACATTATAACTCTCCTTGTAACAACATCAGGTTATAACATGACATCAGACATTATAACTCTCCTTGTAACAACATCAGGTTATAACATGACATCAGACATTATAACTCTCCTTGTAACAACATCAGGTTATAACATGACATCAGACATTATAACTCTCCCTGTAACAATATCAGGTTATAACATGACACCAGACATTATAACTCTCCTTGTAACAACACCAGGTTATAACATGACATCAGACATTATAACTCTCCCTGTAACAACATCAGGTTATAACATGACATCAGATATTATAACTCATTATAACAACATCAGGTTATAACATGACATCAGACATTATAACTCTCCCTGTACAACACCAGGTTATAACATGACATCAGACATTATGACTCATTATAACAACCTCAGGTTATAACATGACATCAGACATTATAACTCTCCCTGTAACATCATCAGGTTATAACATGACATCAGATATTATAACTCCCTGTAACAACATCAGGTTATAACATGACACCAGACATTATAACTCTCCTTGTAACAACACCAGGTTATAACATGACACCAGACATTATAACTCTCCCTGTAACAACATCAGGTTATAACATGACATCAGACATTATAACTCATTATAACAACATCAGGTTATAACATGACATCAGACATTATAACTCTCCCTGTATCAACATCAGGTTATAACATGACATCAGACATTATAACTCATTATAACAACATCAGGTTATAACATGACATCAGACATTATGACTCATTATAACAACATCAGGTTATAACATGACATCAGACATTATAACTCATTATAACAACATCAGGTTATAACATGACATCAGACATTATAACTCTCCCTGTAGCAACATCAGGTTATAACATGACATCAGACATTATAACTCATTATAACAACATCAGGTTATAACATGACATCAGACATTATAACTCTCCCTGTAACAACATCAGGTTATAACATGACACCAGACATTATAACTCTCCCTGTATCAACATCAGGTTATAACATGACATCAGACATTATAACTCTCCCTGTAACAACATCAGGTTATAACATGACATCAGACATTATAACTCATTATAACAACATCAGGTTATAACATGACATCAGACATTATAACTCTCCCTGTAACAACATCAGGTTATAACATGACATCAGACATTATAACTCTCCCTGTAACATCATCAGGTTATAACATGACATCAGACATTATAACTCATTATAACAACATCAGGTTATAACATGACATCAGACATTATAACTCATTATAACAACATCAGGTTATAACATGACATCAGACATTATAACTCATTATAACAACATCAGGTTATAACATGACATCAGACATTATAACTCCCCCTGTAAGAACATCAGGTTATGACATGACATCAGACATTATAACTCATTATAACAACATCAGGTTATAACATGACATCAGACATTATAACTCTCCCTGTAACAACATCAGGTTATAACATGACATCAGCCATTATAACTCTCCTTGTAACAACATCAGGTTATAACATGACATCAGACATTATAACTCTCCCTGTAACAACATCAGGTTATAACATGACATCAGACATTATAACTCATTATAACAACATCAGGTTATAACATGACATCAGACATTATAACTCCCTGTAACAACATCAGGTTATAACATGACATCAGACATTATAACTCTCCCTGTAACAACATCAGGTTATAACATGACATCAGACATTATAACTCATTATAACAACATCAGGTTATAACATGACATCAGACATTATAACTCATTATAACAACATCAGGTTATAACATGACATCAGACATTATAACTCATTATAACAACATCAGGTTATAACATGACATCAGACATTATAACTCATTATAACAACATCAGGTTATAACATGACATCAGACATTATAACTCATTATAACAACATCAGGTTATAACATGACATCAGACATTATAACTCCCCCTGTAACATCATCAGGTTATAACATGCCATCAGACATTATAACTCATTATAACAACCTCAGGTTATAACATGACATCAGACATTATAACTCCCCCTGTAACAACCTCAGGTTATAACATGACATCAGACATTATAACTCATTATAACAACATCAGGTTATAACATGACATCAGACATTATAACTCATTATAACAACATCAGGTTATAACATGACATCAGACATTATAACTCTCCCTGTAACAACATCAGGTTATAACATGACACCAGACATTATAACTCATTATAACAACATCAGGTTATAACATGACATCAGACATTATAACTCCCCCTGTAACATCATCAGGTTATAACATGCCATCAGACATTATAACTCATTATAACAACCTCAGGTTATAACATGACATCAGACATTATAACTCTCCCTGTAACAACATCAGGTTATAACATGACATCAGACATTATAACTCCCTGTAACAACATCAGGTTATAACATGACATCAGACATTATAACTCATTATAACAACATCAGGTTATAACATGACATCAGACATTATAACTCATTATAACAACATCAGGTTATAACATGACATCAGACATTATAACTCTCCCTGTATCAACATCAGGTTATAACATGACATCAGACATTATAACTCATTATAACAACATCAGGTTATAACATGACATCAGACATTATAACTCTCCCTGTAACATCATCAGGTTATAACATGACATCAGACATTATAACTCATTATAACAACATCAGGTTATAACATGACATCAGACATTATAACTCTCCTTGTAACAACATCAGGTTATAACATGACATCAGACATTATAACTCATTATAACAACATCAGGTTATAACATGACATCAGACATTATAACTCATTATAACAACATCAGGTTATAACATGACATCAGACATTATAACTCTCCCTGTAACAACATCAGGTTATAACATGACATCAGACATTATAACTCATTATAACAACCTCAGGTTATAACATGACACCAGACATTATAACTCTCCCTGTAACAACATCAGGTTATAACATGACATCAGACATTATAACTCCCTGTAACAACATCAGGTTATAACATGACATCAGACATTATAACTCATTATAACAACATCAGGTTATAACATGACATCAGACATTATAACTCTCCCTGTAACATCATGAGGTTATAACATGACATCAGACATTATAACTCATTATAACAACATCAGGTTATAACATGACATCAGACATTATAACTCCCCCTGTAACATCATCAGGTTATAACATGACATCAGACATTATAACTCTCCCTGTATCAACATCAGGTTATAACATGACATCAGACATTATAACTCTCCCTGTATCATCATCAGGTTATAACATGACATCAGACATTATAACTCTCCCTGTAACAACATCAGGTTATAACATGACATCAGACATTATAACTCATTATAACAACATCAGGTTATAACATGACATCAGACATTATAACTCATTATAACAACATCAGGTTATAACATGACATCAGACATTATAACTCTCCCTGTAACAACATCAGGTTATAACATGACATCAGACATTATAACTCATTATAACAACATCAGGTTATAACATGACATCAGACATTATAACTCCCCCTGTAAGAACATCAGGTTATGACATGACATCAGACATTATAACTCATTATAACAACATCAGGTTATAACATGACATCAGACATTATAACTCTCCCAGTAACAACATCAGGTTATAACATGACATCAGACATTATAACTCATTATAACAACATCAGGTTATAACATGACATCAGACATTATAACTCTCCCTGTAACATCATGAGGTTATAACATGACATCAGACATTATAACTCATTATAACAACATCAGGTTATAACATGACATCAGACATTATAACTCCCCCTGTAACATCATCAGGTTATAACATGACATCAGACATTATAACTCTCCCTGTAACAATAGCAGGTTATAACATGACATCAGACATTATAACTCTCCTTGTAACAACATCAGGTTATAACATGACATCAGACATTATAACTCTCCTTGTAACATCATCAGGTTATAACATGACATCAGACATTATAACTCTCCTTGTAACAACATCAGGTTATAACATGACATCAGACATTATAACTCTCCCTGTAACAATATCAGGTTATAACATGACACCAGACATTATAACTCTCCTTGTAACAACACCAGGTTATAACATGACATCAGACATTATAACTCTCCCTGTAACAACATCAGGTTATAACATGACATCAGATATTATAACTCATTATAACAACATCAGGTTATAATATGACATCAGACATTATAACTCTCCCTGTACAACACCAGGTTATAACATGACATCAGACATTATGACTCATTATAACAACCTCAGGTTATAACATGACATCAGACATTATAACTCTCCCTGTAACATCATCAGGTTATAACATGACATCAGATATTATAACTCCCTGTAACATCAGGTTATAACATGA
This sequence comes from Salvelinus alpinus, assembly GCF_045679555.1. Classification (NCBI taxonomy): domain Eukaryota; kingdom Metazoa; phylum Chordata; class Actinopteri; order Salmoniformes; family Salmonidae; genus Salvelinus; species Salvelinus alpinus. Next base: position 4,123,597 of record NC_092096.1, on the reverse strand, counting down.
CACCAGACATTATAACTCTCCTTGTAACAACACCAGGTTATAACATGACACCAGACATTATAACTCTCCCTGTAACAACATCAGGTTATAACATGACATCAGACATTATAACTCATTATAACAACATCAGGTTATAACATGACATCAGACATTATAACTCTCCCTGTATCAACATCAGGTTATAACATGACATCAGACATTATAACTCATTATAACAACATCAGGTTATAACATGACATCAGACATTATGACTCATTATAACAACATCAGGTTATAACATGACATCAGACATTATAACTCATTATAACAACATCAGGTTATAACATGACATCAGACATTATAACTCTCCCTGTAGCAACATCAGGTTATAACATGACATCAGACATTATAACTCATTATAACAACATCAGGTTATAACATGACATCAGACATTATAACTCTCCCTGTAACAACATCAGGTTATAACATGACACCAGACATTATAACTCTCCCTGTATCAACATCAGGTTATAACATGACATCAGACATTATAACTCTCCCTGTAACAACATCAGGTTATAACATGACATCAGACATTATAACTCATTATAACAACATCAGGTTATAACATGACATCAGACATTATAACTCTCCCTGTAACAACATCAGGTTATAACATGACATCAGACATTATAACTCTCCCTGTAACATCATCAGGTTATAACATGACATCAGACATTATAACTCATTATAACAACATCAGGTTATAACATGACATCAGACATTATAACTCATTATAACAACATCAGGTTATAACATGACATCAGACATTATAACTCATTATAACAACATCAGGTTATAACATGACATCAGACATTATAACTCCCCCTGTAAGAACATCAGGTTATGACATGACATCAGACATTATAACTCATTATAACAACATCAGGTTATAACATGACATCAGACATTATAACTCTCCCTGTAACAACATCAGGTTATAACATGACATCAGACATTATAACTCATTATAACAACATCAGGTTATAACATGACATCAGACATTATAACTCATTATAACAACATCAGGTTATAACATGACATCAGACATTATAACTCCCCCTGTAAGAACATCAGGTTATGACATGACATCAGACATTATAACTCATTATAACAACATCAGGTTATAACATGACATCAGACATTATAACTCTCCCTGTAACAACATCAGGTTATAACATGACATCAGCCATTATAACTCTCCTTGTAACAACATCAGGTTATAACATGACATCAGACATTATAACTCTCCCTGTAACAACATCAGGTTATAACATGACATCAGACATTATAACTCATTATAACAACATCAGGTTATAACATGACATCAGACATTATAACTCCCTGTAACAACATCAGGTTATAACATGACATCAGACATTATAACTCTCCCTGTAACAACATCAGGTTATAACATGACATCAGACATTATAACTCATTATAACAACATCAGGTTATAACATGACATCAGACATTATAACTCATTATAACAACATCAGGTTATAACATGACATCAGACATTATAACTCATTATAACAACATCAGGTTATAACATGACATCAGACATTATAACTCATTATAACAACATCAGGTTAACATGACATCAGACATTATAACTCATTATAACAACATCAGGTTATAACATGACATCAGACATTATAACTCCCCCTGTAACATCATCAGGTTATAACATGACATCAGACATTATAACTCTCCCTGTAACAACATCAGGTTATAACATGACATCAGACATTATAACTCATTATAACAACCTCAGGTTATAACATGACACCAGACATTATAACTCTCCCTGTAACAACATCAGGTTATAACATGACATCAGACATTATAACTCCCTGTAACAACATCAGGTTATAACATGACATCAGACATTATAACTCATTATAACAACATCAGGTTATAACATGACATCAGACATTATAACTCTCCCTGTAACATCATGAGGTTATAACATGACATCAGACATTATAACTCATTATAACAACATCAGGTTATAACATGACATCAGACATTATAACTCCCCCTGTAACATCATCAGGTTATAACATGACATCAGACATTATAACTCTCCCTGTATCAACATCAGGTTATAACATGACATCAGACATTATAACTCTCCCTGTATCATCATCAGGTTATAACATGACATCAGACATTATAACTCTCCCTGCAACAACATCAGGTTATAACATGACATCAGACATTATAACTCATTATAACAACATCAGGTTATAACATGACATCAGACATTATAACTCATTATAACAACATCAGGTTATAACATGACATCAGACATTATAACTCTCCCTGTAACAACATCAGGTTATAACATGACATCAGACATTATAACTCATTATAACAACATCAGGTTATAACATGACATCAGACATTATAACTCCCCCTGTAAGAACATCAGGTTATGACATGACATCAGACATTATAACTCATTATAACAACATCAGGTTATAACATGACATCAGACATTATAACTCTCCCAGTAACAACATCAGGTTATAACATGACATCAGACATTATAACTCATTATAACAACATCAGGTTATAACATGACATCAGACATTATAACTCTCCCTGTAACATCATGAGGTTATAACATGACATCAGACATTATAACTCATTATAACAACATCAGGTTATAACATGACATCAGACATTATAACTCCCCCTGTAACATCATCAGGTTATAACATGACATCAGACATTATAACTCTCCCTGTAACAATAGCAGGTTATAACATGACATCAGACATTATAACTCTCCTTGTAACAACATCAGGTTATAACATGACATCAGACATTATAACTCTCCTTGTAACATCATCAGGTTATAACATGACATCAGACATTATAACTCTCCTTGTAACAACATCAGGTTATAACATGACATCAGACATTATAACTCTCCCTGTAACAATATCAGGTTATAACATGACACCAGACATTATAACTCTCCTTGTAACAACACCAGGTTATAACATGACATCAGACATTATAACTCTCCCTGTAACAACATCAGGTTATAACATGACATCAGATATTATAACTCATTATAACAACATCAGGTTATAACATGACATCAGACATTATAACTCTCCCTGTACAACACCAGGTTATAACATGACATCAGACATTATGACTCATTATAACAACCTCAGGTTATAACATGACATCAGACATTATAACTCTCCCTGTAACATCATCAGGTTATAACATGACATCAGATATTATAACTCCCTGTAACATCAGGTTATAACATGACACCAGACATTATAACTCTCCTTGTAACAACACCAGGTTATAACATGACACCAGACATTATAACTCTCCCTGTAACAACATCAGGTTATAACATGACATCAGACATTATAACTCATTATAACAACATCAGGTTATAACATGACATCAGACATTATAACTCTCCCTGTATCAACATCAGGTTATAACATGACATCAGACATTATAACTCATTATAACAACATCAGGTTATAACATGACATCAGACATTATGACTCATTATAACAACATCAGGTTATAACATGACATCAGACATTATAACTCATTATAACAACATCAGGTTATAACATGACATCAGACATTATAACTCTCCCTGTAGCAACATCAGGTTATAACATGACATCAGACATTATAACTCATTATAACAACATCAGGTTATAACATGACATCAGACATTATAACTCTCCCTGTAACAACATCAGGTTATAACATGACACCAGACATTATAACTCTCCCTGTATCAACATCAGGTTATAACATGACATCAGACATTATAACTCTCCCTGTAACAACATCAGGTTATAACATGACATCAGACATTATAACTCATTATAACAACATCAGGTTATAACATGACATCAGACATTATAACTCTCCCTGTAACAACATCAGGTTATAACATGACATCAGACATTATAACTCATTATAACAACATCAGGTTATAACATGACATCAGACATTATAACTCATTATAACAACATCAGGTTATAACATGACATCAGACATTATAACTCATTATAACAACATCAGGTTATAACATGACATCAGACATTATAACTCCCCCTGTAAGAACATCAGGTTATGACATGACATCAGACATTATAACTCATTATAACAACATCAGGTTATAACATGACATCAGACATTATAACTCTCCCTGTAACAACATCAGGTTATAACATGACATCAGACATTATAACTCATTATAACAACATCAGGTTATAACATGACATCAGACATTATAACTCATTATAACAACATCAGGTTATAACATGACATCAGACATTATAACTCCCCCTGTAAGAACATCAGGTTATGACATGACATCAGACATTATAACTCATTATAACAACATCAGGTTATAACATGACATCAGACATTATAACTCTCCCTGTAACAACATCAGGTTATAACATGACATCAGCCATTATAACTCTCCTTGTAACAACATCAGGTTATAACATGACATCAGACATTATAACTCTCCCTGTAACAACATCAGGTTATAACATGACATCAGACATTATAACTCATTATAACAACATCAGGTTATAACATGACATCAGACATTATAACTCCCTGTAACAACATCAGGTTATAACATGACATCAGACATTATAACTCTCCCTGTAACAACATCAGGTTATAACATGACATCAGACATTATAACTCATTATAACAACATCAGGTTATAACATGACATCAGACATTATAACTCATTATAACAACATCAGGTTATAACATGACATCAGACATTATAACTCATTATAACAACATCAGGTTATAACATGACATCAGACATTATAACTCATTATAACAACATCAGGTTAACATGACATCAGACATTATAACTCATTATAACAACATCAGGTTATAACATGACATCAGACATTATAACTCCCCCTGTAACATCATCAGGTTATAACATGCCATCAGACATTATAACTCATTATAACAACCTCAGGTTATAACATGACATCAGACATTATAACTCCCCCTGTAACAACCTCAGGTTATAACATGACATCAGACATTATAACTCATTATAACAACATCAGGTTATAACATGACATCAGACATTATAACTCATTATAACAACATCAGGTTATAACATGACATCAGACATTATAACTCTCCCTGTAACAACATCAGGTTATAACATGACATCAGACATTATAACTCATTATAACAACATCAGGTTATAACATGATATCAGACATTATAACTCCCCCTGTAACATCATCAGGTTATAACATGCCATCAGACATTATAACTCATTATAACAACCTCAGGTTATAACATGACATCAGACATTATAACTCTCCCTGTAACAACATCAGGTTATAACATGACATCAGACATTATAACTCCCTGTAACAACATCAGGTTATAACATGACATCAGACATTATAACTCATTATAACAACATCAGGTTATAACATGACATCAGACATTATAACTCATTATAACAACATCAGGTTATAACATGACATCAGACATTATAACTCTCCCTGTATCAACATCAGGTTATAACATGACATCAGACATTATAACTCATTATAACAACATCAGGTTATAACATGACATCAGACATTATAACTCTCCCTGTAACATCATCAGGTTATAACATGACATCAGACATTATAACTCATTATAACAACATCAGGTTATAACATGACATCAGACATTATAACTCTCCTTGTAACAACATCAGGTTATAACATGACATCAGATATTATAACTCCCTGTAACATCAGGTTATAACATGACACCAGACATTATAACTCTCCTTGTAACAACACCAGGTTATAACATGACACCAGACATTATAACTCTCCCTGTAACAACATCAGGTTATAACATGACATCAGACATTATAACTCATTATAACAACATCAGGTTATAACATGACATCAGACATTATAACTCATTATAACAACATCAGGTTATAACATGACATCAGACATTATAACTCCCCCTGTAAGAACATCAGGTTATGACATGACATCAGACATTATAACTCATTATAACAACATCAGGTTATAACATGACATCAGACATTATAACTCTCCCTGTAACAACATCAGGTTATAACATGACATCAGCCATTATAACTCTCCTTGTAACAACATCAGGTTATAACATGACATCAGACATTATAACTCTCCCTGTAACAACATCAGGTTATAACATGACATCAGACATTATAACTCATTATAACAACATCAGGTTATAACATGACATCAGACATTATAACTCCCTGTAACAACATCAGGTTATAACATGACATCAGACATTATAACTCTCCCTGTAACAACATCAGGTTATAACATGACATCAGACATTATAACTCATTATAACAACATCAGGTTATAACATGACATCAGACATTATAACTCATTATAACAACATCAGGTTATAACATGACATCAGACATTATAACTCATTATAACAACATCAGGTTATAACATGACATCAGACATTATAACTCATTATAACAACATCAGGTTAACATGACATCAGACATTATAACTCATTATAACAACATCAGGTTATAACATGACATCAGACATTATAACTCCCCCTGTAACATCATCAGGTTATAACATGCCATCAGACATTATAACTCATTATAACAACCTCAGGTTATAACATGACATCAGACATTATAACTCCCCCTGTAACAACCTCAGGTTATAACATGACATCAGACATTATAACTCATTATAACAACATCAGGTTATAACATGACATCAGACATTATAACTCATTATAACAACATCAGGTTATAACATGACATCAGACATTATAACTCTCCCTGTAACAACATCAGGTTATAACATGACATCAGACATTATAACTCATTATAACAACATCAGGTTATAACATGATATCAGACATTATAACTCCCCCTGTAACATCATCAGGTTATAACATGCCATCAGACATTATAACTCATTATAACAACCTCAGGTTATAACATGACATCAGACATTATAACTCTCCCTGTAACAACATCAGGTTATAACATGACATCAGACATTATAACTCCCTGTAACAACATCAGGTTATAACATGACATCAGACATTATAACTCATTATAACAACATCAGGTTATAACATGACATCAGACATTATAACTCATTATAACAACATCAGGTTATAACATGACATCAGACATTATAACTCTCCCTGTATCAACATCAGGTTATAACATGACATCAGACATTATAACTCATTATAACAACATCAGGTTATAACATGACATCAGACATTATAACTCTCCCTGTAACATCATCAGGTTATAACATGACATCAGACATTATAACTCATTATAACAACATCAGGTTATAACATGACATCAGACATTATAACTCTCCTTGTAACAACATCAGGTTATAACATGACATCAGATATTATAACTCCCTGTAACATCAGGTTATAACATGACACCAGACATTATAACTCTCCTTGTAACAACACCAGGTTATAACATGACACCAGACATTATAACTCTCCCTGTAACAACATCAGGTTATAACATGACATCAGACATTATAACTCATTATAACAACATCAGGTTATAACATGACATCAGACATTATAACTCTCCCTGTATCAACATCAGGTTATAACATGACATCAGACATTATAACTCATTATAACAACATCAGGTTATAACATGACATCAGACATTATGACTCATTATAACAACATCAGGTTATAACATGACATCAGACATTATAACTCATTATAACAACATCAGGTTATAACATGACATCAGACATTATAACTCTCCCTGTAGCAACATCAGGTTATAACATGACATCAGACATTATAACTCATTATAACAACATCAGGTTATAACATGACATCAGACATTATAACTCTCCCTGTAACAACATCAGGTTATAACATGACACCAGACATTATAACTCTCCCTGTATCAACATCAGGTTATAACATGACATCAGACATTATAACTCTCCCTGTAACAACATCAGGTTATAACATGACATCAGACATTATAACTCATTATAACAACATCAGGTTATAACATGACATCAGACATTATAACTCTCCCTGTAACAACATCAGGTTATAACATGACATCAGACATTATAACTCTCCCTGTAACATCATCAGGTTATAACATGACATCAGACATTATAACTCATTATAACAACATCAGGTTATAACATGACATCAGACATTATAACTCATTATAACAACATCAGGTTATAACATGACATCAGACATTATAACTCATTATAACAACATCAGGTTATAACATGACATCAGACATTATAACTCCCCCTGTAAGAACATCAGGTTATGACATGACATCAGACATTATAACTCATTATAACAACATCAGGTTATAACATGACATCAGACATTATAACTCTCCCTGTAACAACATCAGGTTATAACATGACATCAGACATTATAACTCATTATAACAACATCAGGTTATAACATGACATCAGACATTATAACTCATTATAACAACATCAGGTTATAACATGACATCAGACATTATAACTCCCCCTGTAAGAACATCAGGTTATGACATGACATCAGACATTATAACTCATTATAACAACATCAGGTTATAACATGACATCAGACATTATAACTCTCCCTGTAACAACATCAGGTTATAACATGACATCAGCCATTATAACTCTCCTTGTAACAACATCAGGTTATAACATGACATCAGACATTATAACTCTCCCTGTAACAACATCAGGTTATAACATGACATCAGACATTATAACTCATTATAACAACATCAGGTTATAACATGACATCAGACATTATAACTCCCTGTAACAACATCAGGTTATAACATGACATCAGACATTATAACTCTCCCTGTAACAACATCAGGTTATAACATGACATCAGACATTATAACTCATTATAACAACATCAGGTTATAACATGACATCAGACATTATAACTCATTATAACAACATCAGGTTATAACATGACATCAGACATTATAACTCATTATAACAACATCAGGTTATAACATGACATCAGACATTATAACTCATTATAACAACATCAGGTTAACATGACATCAGACATTATAACTCATTATAACAACATCAGGTTATAACATGACATCAGACATTATAACTCCCCCTGTAACATCATCAGGTTATAACATGCCATCAGACATTATAACTCATTATAACAACCTCAGGTTATAACATGACATCAGACATTATAACTCCCCCTGTAACAACCTCAGGTTATAACATGACATCAGACATTATAACTCATTATAACAACATCAGGTTATAACATGACATCAGACATTATAACTCATTATAACAACATCAGGTTATAACATGACATCAGACATTATAACTCTCCCTGTAACAACATCAGGTTATAACATGACATCAGACATTATAACTCATTATAACAACATCAGGTTATAACATGATATCAGACATTATAACTCCCCCTGTAACATCATCAGGTTATAACATGCCATCAGACATTATAACTCATTATAACAACCTCAGGTTATAACATGACATCAGACATTATAACTCTCCCTGTAACAACATCAGGTTATAACATGACATCAGACATTATAACTCCCTGTAACAACATCAGGTTATAACATGACATCAGACATTATAACTCATTATAACAACATCAGGTTATAACATGACATCAGACATTATAACTCATTATAACAACATCAGGTTATAACATGACATCAGACATTATAACTCTCCCTGTATCAACATCAGGTTATAACATGACATCAGACATTATAACTCATTATAACAACATCAGGTTATAACATGACATCAGACATTATAACTCTCCCTGTAACATCATCAGGTTATAACATGACATCAGACATTATAACTCATTATAACAACATCAGGTTATAACATGACATCAGACATTATAACTCTCCTTGTAACAACATCAGGTTATAACATGACATCAGACATTATAACTCATTATAACAACATCAGGTTATAACATGACATCAGACATTATAACTCATTATAACAACATCAGGTTATAACATGACATCAGACATTATAACTCTCCCTGTAACAACATCAGGTTATAACATGCCATCAGACATTATAACTCATTATAACAACCTCAGGTTATAACATGACATCAGACATTATAACTCCCCCTGTAACAACCTCAGGTTATAACATGACATCAGACATTATAACTCATTATAACAACATCAGGTTATAACATGACATCAGACATTATAACTCATTATAACAACATCAGGTTATAACATGACATCAGACATTATAACTCTCCCTGTAACAACATCAGGTTATAACATGACATCAGACATTATAACTCATTATAACAACATCAGGTTATAACATGATATCAGACATTATAACTCCCCCTGTAACATCATCAGGTTATAACATGCCATCAGACATTATAACTCATTATAACAACCTCAGGTTATAACATGACATCAGACATTATAACTCTCCCTGTAACAACATCAGGTTATAACATGACATCAGACATTATAACTCCCTGTAACAACATCAGGTTATAACATGACATCAGACATTATAACTCATTATAACAACATCAGGTTATAACATGACATCAGACATTATAACTCATTATAACAACATCAGGTTATAACATGACATCAGACATTATAACTCTCCCTGTATCAACATCAGGTTATAACATGACATCAGACATTATAACTCATTATAACAACATCAGGTTATAACATGACATCAGACATTATAACTCTCCCTGTAACATCATCAGGTTATAACATGACATCAGACATTATAACTCATTATAACAACATCAGGTTATAACATGACATCAGACATTATAACTCTCCTTGTAACAACATCAGGTTATAACATGACATCAGATATTATAACTCCCTGTAACATCAGGTTATAACATGACACCAGACATTATAACTCTCCTTGTAACAACACCAGGTTATAACATGACACCAGACATTATAACTCTCCCTGTAACAACATCAGGTTATAACATGACATCAGACATTATAACTCATTATAACAACATCAGGTTATAACATGACATCAGACATTATAACTCTCCCTGTATCAACATCAGGTTATAACATGACATCAGACATTATAACTCATTATAACAACATCAGGTTATAACATGACATCAGACATTATGACTCATTATAACAACATCAGGTTATAACATGACATCAGACATTATAACTCATTATAACAACATCAGGTTATAACATGACATCAGACATTATAACTCTCCCTGTAGCAACATCAGGTTATAACATGACATCAGACATTATAACTCATTATAACAACATCAGGTTATAACATGACATCAGACATTATAACTCTCCCTGTAACAACATCAGGTTATAACATGACACCAGACATTATAACTCTCCCTGTATCAACATCAGGTTATAACATGACATCAGACATTATAACTCTCCCTGTAACAACATCAGGTTATAACATGACATCAGACATTATAACTCATTATAACAACATCAGGTTATAACATGACATCAGACATTATAACTCTCCCTGTAACAACATCAGGTTATAACATGACATCAGACATTATAACTCTCCCTGTAACATCATCAGGTTATAACATGACATCAGACATTATAACTCATTATAACAACATCAGGTTATAACATGACATCAGACATTATAACTCATTATAACAACATCAGGTTATAACATGACATCAGACATTATAACTCATTATAACAACATCAGGTTATAACATGACATCAGACATTATAACTCCCCCTGTAAGAACATCAGGTTATGACATGACATCAGACATTATAACTCATTATAACAACATCAGGTTATAACATGACATCAGACATTATAACTCTCCCTGTAACAACATCAGGTTATAACATGACATCAGACATTATAACTCATTATAACAACATCAGGTTATAACATGACATCAGACATTATAACTCATTATAACAACATCAGGTTATAACATGACATCAGACATTATAACTCCCCCTGTAAGAACATCAGGTTATGACATGACATCAGACATTATAACTCATTATAACAACATCAGGTTATAACATGACATCAGACATTATAACTCTCCCTGTAACAACATCAGGTTATAACATGACATCAGCCATTATAACTCTCCTTGTAACAACATCAGGTTATAACATGACATCAGACATTATAACTCTCCCTGTAACAACATCAGGTTATAACATGACATCAGACATTATAACTCATTATAACAACATCAGGTTATAACATGACATCAGACATTATAACTCCCTGTAACAACATCAGGTTATAACATGACATCAGACATTATAACTCTCCCTGTAACAACATCAGGTTATAACATGACATCAGACATTATAACTCATTATAACAACATCAGGTTATAACATGACATCAGACATTATAACTCATTATAACAACATCAGGTTATAACATGACATCAGACATTATAACTCATTATAACAACATCAGGTTATAACATGACATCAGACATTATAACTCATTATAACAACATCAGGTTAACATGACATCAGACATTATAACTCATTATAACAACATCAGGTTATAACATGACATCAGACATTATAACTCCCCCTGTAACATCATCAGGTTATAACATGCCATCAGACATTATAACTCATTATAACAACCTCAGGTTATAACATGACATCAGACATTATAACTCCCCCTGTAACAACCTCAGGTTATAACATGACATCAGACATTATAACTCATTATAACAACATCAGGTTATAACATGACATCAGACATTATAACTCATTATAACAACATCAGGTTATAACATGACATCAGACATTATAACTCTCCCTGTAACAACATCAGGTTATAACATGACATCAGACATTATAACTCATTATAACAACATCAGGTTATAACATGATATCAGACATTATAACTCCCCCTGTAACATCATCAGGTTATAACATGCCATCAGACATTATAACTCATTATAACAACCTCAGGTTATAACATGACATCAGACATTATAACTCTCCCTGTAACAACATCAGGTTATAACATGACATCAGACATTATAACTCCCTGTAACAACATCAGGTTATAACATGACATCAGACATTATAACTCATTATAACAACATCAGGTTATAACATGACATCAGACATTATAACTCATTATAACAACATCAGGTTATAACATGACATCAGACATTATAACTCTCCCTGTATCAACATCAGGTTATAACATGACATCAGACATTATAACTCATTATAACAACATCAGGTTATAACATGACATCAGACATTATAACTCTCCCTGTAACATCATCAGGTTATAACATGACATCAGACATTATAACTCATTATAACAACATCAGGTTATAACATGACATCAGACATTATAACTCTCCTTGTAACAACATCAGGTTATAACATGACATCAGACATTATAACTCATTATAACAACATCAGGTTATAACATGACATCAGACATTATAACTCATTATAACAACATCAGGTTATAACATGACATCAGACATTATAACTCTCCCTGTAACAACATCAGGTTATAACATGACATCAGACATTATAACTCATTATAACAACCTCAGGTTATAACATGACACCAGACATTATAACTCTCCCTGTAACAACATCAGGTTATAACATGACATCAGACATTATAACTCCCTGTAACAACATCAGGTTATAACATGACATCAGACATTATAACTCTCCCTGTATCAACATCAGGTTATAACATGACATCAGACATTATAACTCATTATAACAACATCAGGTTATAACATGACATCAGACATTATAACTCATTATAACAACATCAGGTTATAACATGACATCAGACATTATAACTCATTATAACAACATCAGGTTATAACATGACATCAGACATTATAACTCTCCCTGTATCAACATCAGGTTATAACATGACATCAGACATTATAACTCATTATAACAACATCAGGTTATAACATGACATCAGACATTATAACTCTCCCTGTAACAACATCAGGTTATAACATGACATCAGACATTATAACTCATTATAACAACATCAGGTTATAACATGACATCAGACATTATAACTCATTATAACAACATCAGGTTATAACATGACATCAGACATTATAACTCTCCCTGTAACAACATCAGGTTATAACATGACATCAGACATTATAACTCATTATAACAACATCAGGTTATAACATGACATCAGACATTATAACTCTCCCAGTAACAACATCAGGTTATAACATGACATCAGACATTATAACTCATTATAACAACATCAGGTTATAACATGACATCAGACATTATAACTCTCCCTGTAACATCATGAGGTTATAACATGACATCAGACATTATAACTCATTATAACAACATCAGGTTATAACATGACATCAGACATTATAACTCCCCCTGTAACATCATCAGGTTATAACATGACATCAGACATTATAACTCTCCCTGTATCAACATCAGGTTATAACATGACATCAGACATTATAACTCTCCCTGTATCATCATCAGGTTATAACATGACATCAGACATTATAACTCTCCTTGTAACAACATCAGGTTATAACATGACATCAGACATTATAACTCTCCCTGTATCAACATCAGGTTATAACATGACATCAGACATTATAACTCTCCCTGTATCAACATCAGGTTATAACATGACATCAGACATTATAACTCATTATAACAACATCAGGTTATAACATGACATCAGACATTATAACTCTCCCTGTAGCAACATCAGGTTATAACATGACATCAGACATTATAACTCATTATAACAACATCAGGTTATAACATGACATCAGACATTATAACTCTCCCTGTAACAACATCAGGTTATAACATGACACCAGACATTATAACTCTCCCTGTATCAACATCAGGTTATAACATGACATCAGACATTATAACTCTCCCTGTAACAACATCAGGTTATAACATGACATCAGACATTATAACTCATTATAACAACATCAGGTTATAACATGACATCAGACATTATAACTCTCCCTGTAACAACATCAGGTTATAACATGACATCAGACATTATAACTCTCCCTGTAACATCATCAGGTTATAACATGACATCAGACATTATAACTCATTATAACAACATCAGGTTATAACATGACATCAGACATTATAACTCATTATAACAACATCAGGTTATAACATGACATCAGACATTATAACTCATTATAACAACATCAGGTTATAACATGACATCAGACATTATAACTCCCCCTGTAAGAACATCAGGTTATGACATGACATCAGACATTATAACTCATTATAACAACATCAGGTTATAACATGACATCAGACATTATAACTCTCCCTGTAACAACATCAGGTTATAACATGACATCAGACATTATAACTCATTATAACAACATCAGGTTATAACATGACATCAGACATTATAACTCATTATAACAACATCAGGTTATAACATGACATCAGACATTATAACTCCCCCTGTAAGAACATCAGGTTATGACATGACATCAGACATTATAACTCATTATAACAACATCAGGTTATAACATGACATCAGACATTATAACTCTCCCTGTAACAACATCAGGTTATAACATGACATCAGCCATTATAACTCTCCTTGTAACAACATCAGGTTATAACATGACATCAGACATTATAACTCTCCCTGTAACAACATCAGGTTATAACATGACATCAGACATTATAACTCATTATAACAACATCAGGTTATAACATGACATCAGACATTATAACTCCCTGTAACAACATCAGGTTATAACATGACATCAGACATTATAACTCTCCCTGTAACAACATCAGGTTATAACATGACATCAGACATTATAACTCATTATAACAACATCAGGTTATAACATGACATCAGACATTATAACTCATTATAACAACATCAGGTTATAACATGACATCAGACATTATAACTCATTATAACAACATCAGGTTATAACATGACATCAGACATTATAACTCATTATAACAACATCAGGTTAACATGACATCAGACATTATAACTCATTATAACAACATCAGGTTATAACATGACATCAGACATTATAACTCCCCCTGTAACATCATCAGGTTATAACATGCCATCAGACATTATAACTCATTATAACAACCTCAGGTTATAACATGACATCAGACATTATAACTCCCCCTGTAACAACCTCAGGTTATAACATGACATCAGACATTATAACTCATTATAACAACATCAGGTTATAACATGACATCAGACATTATAACTCATTATAACAACATCAGGTTATAACATGACATCAGACATTATAACTCTCCCTGTAACAACATCAGGTTATAACATGACATCAGACATTATAACTCATTATAACAACATCAGGTTATAACATGATATCAGACATTATAACTCCCCCTGTAACATCATCAGGTTATAACATGCCATCAGACATTATAACTCATTATAACAACCTCAGGTTATAACATGACATCAGACATTATAACTCTCCCTGTAACAACATCAGGTTATAACATGACATCAGACATTATAACTCTCCTTGTAACAACATCAGGTTATAACATGACATCAGACATTATAACTCATTATAACAACATCAGGTTATAACATGACATCAGACATTATAACTCATTATAACAACATCAGGTTATAACATGACATCAGACATTATAACTCTCCCTGTAACAACATCAGGTTATAACATGACATCAGACATTATAACTCATTATAACAACCTCAGGTTATAACATGACACCAGACATTATAACTCTCCCTGTAACAACATCAGGTTATAACATGACATCAGACATTATAACTCCCTGTAACAACATCAGGTTATAACATGACATCAGACATTATAACTCTCCCTGTATCAACATCAGGTTATAACATGACATCAGACATTATAACTCATTATAACAACATCAGGTTATAACATGACATCAGACATTATAACTCATTATAACAACATCAGGTTATAACATGACATCAGACATTATAACTCATTATAACAACATCAGGTTATAACATGACATCAGACATTATAACTCTCCCTGTATCAACATCAGGTTATAACATGACATCAGACATTATAACTCATTATAACAACATCAGGTTATAACATGACATCAGACATTATAACTCATTATAACAACATCAGGTTATAACATGACATCAGACATTATAACTCATTATAACAACATCAGGTTATAACATGACATCAGACATTATAACTCTCCCTGTATCAACATCAGGTTATAACATGACATCAGACATTATAACTCATTATAACAACATCAGGTTATAACATGACATCAGACATTATAACTCCCTGTAACAACATCAGGTTATAACATGACATCAGACATTATAACTCTCCCTGTAACAACATCAGGTTATAACATGACATCAGACATTATAACTCATTATAACAACATCAGGTTATAACATGACATCAGACATTATAACTCATTATAACAACATCAGGTTATAACATGACATCAGACATTATAACTCATTATAACAACATCAGGTTATAACATGACATCAGACATTATAACTCATTATAACAACATCAGGTTAACATGACATCAGACATTATAACTCATTATAACAACATCAGGTTATAACATGACATCAGACATTATAACTCCCCCTGTAACATCATCAGGTTATAACATGCCATCAGACATTATAACTCATTATAACAACCTCAGGTTATAACATGACATCAGACATTATAACTCCCCCTGTAACAACCTCAGGTTATAACATGACATCAGACATTATAACTCATTATAACAACATCAGGTTATAACATGACATCAGACATTATAACTCATTATAACAACATCAGGTTATAACATGACATCAGACATTATAACTCTCCCTGTAACAACATCAGGTTATAACATGACATCAGACATTATAACTCATTATAACAACATCAGGTTATAACATGATATCAGACATTATAACTCCCCCTGTAACATCATCAGGTTATAACATGCCATCAGACATTATAACTCATTATAACAACCTCAGGTTATAACATGACATCAGACATTATAACTCTCCCTGTAACAACATCAGGTTATAACATGACATCAGACATTATAACTCTCCTTGTAACAACATCAGGTTATAACATGACATCAGACATTATAACTCATTATAACAACATCAGGTTATAACATGACATCAGACATTATAACTCATTATAACAACATCAGGTTATAACATGACATCAGACATTATAACTCTCCCTGTAACAACATCAGGTTATAACATGACATCAGACATTATAACTCATTATAACAACCTCAGGTTATAACATGACACCAGACATTATAACTCTCCCTGTAACAACATCAGGTTATAACATGACATCAGACATTATAACTCCCTGTAACAACATCAGGTTATAACATGACATCAGACATTATAACTCTCCCTGTATCAACATCAGGTTATAACATGACATCAGACATTATAACTCATTATAACAACATCAGGTTATAACATGACATCAGACATTATAACTCATTATAACAACATCAGGTTATAACATGACATCAGACATTATAACTCATTATAACAACATCAGGTTATAACATGACATCAGACATTATAACTCATTATAACAACATCAGGTTATAACATGACATCAGACATTATAACTCTCCCTGTATCAACATCAGGTTATAACATGACATCAGACATTATAACTCATTATAACAACATCAGGTTATAACATGACATCAGACATTATAACTCTCCCTGTAACAACATCAGGTTATAACATGACATCAGACATTATAACTCATTATAACAACATCAGGTTATAACATGACATCAGACATTATAACTCATTATAACAACATCAGGTTATAACATGACATCAGACATTATAACTCTCCCTGTAACAACATCAGGTTATAACATGACATCAGACATTATAACTCATTATAACAACATCAGGTTATAACATGACATCAGACATTATAACTCTCCCAGTAACAACATCAGGTTATAACATGACATCAGACATTATAACTCATTATAACAACATCAGGTTATAACATGACATCAGACATTATAACTCTCCCTGTAACATCATGAGGTTATAACATGACATCAGACATTATAACTCATTATAACAACATCAGGTTATAACATGACATCAGACATTATAACTCCCCCTGTAACATCATCAGGTTATAACATGACATCAGACATTATAACTCTCCCTGTATCAACATCAGGTTATAACATGACATCAGACATTATAACTCTCCCTGTATCATCATCAGGTTATAACATGACATCAGACATTATAACTCATTATAACAACATCAGGTTATAACATGACATCAGACATTATAACTCCCCCTGTAAGAACATCAGGTTATGACATGACATCAGACATTATAACTCATTATAACAACATCAGGTTATAACATGACATCAGACATTATAACTCTCCCTGTAACAACATCAGGTTATAACATGACATCAGACATTATAACTCATTATAACAACATCAGGTTATAACATGACATCAGACATTATAACTCATTATAACAACATCAGGTTATAACATGACATCAGACATTATAACTCCCCCTGTAAGAACATCAGGTTATGACATGACATCAGACATTATAACTCATTATAACAACATCAGGTTATAACATGACATCAGACATTATAACTCTCCCTGTAACAACATCAGGTTATAACATGACATCAGCCATTATAACTCTCCTTGTAACAACATCAGGTTATAACATGACATCAGACATTATAACTCTCCCTGTAACAACATCAGGTTATAACATGACATCAGACATTATAACTCATTATAACAACATCAGGTTATAACATGACATCAGACATTATAACTCCCTGTAACAACATCAGGTTATAACATGACATCAGACATTATAACTCTCCCTGTAACAACATCAGGTTATAACATGACATCAGACATTATAACTCATTATAACAACATCAGGTTATAACATGACATCAGACATTATAACTCATTATAACAACATCAGGTTATAACATGACATCAGACATTATAACTCATTATAACAACATCAGGTTATAACATGACATCAGACATTATAACTCATTATAACAACATCAGGTTAACATGACATCAGACATTATAACTCATTATAACAACATCAGGTTATAACATGACATCAGACATTATAACTCCCCCTGTAACATCATCAGGTTATAACATGCCATCAGACATTATAACTCATTATAACAACCTCAGGTTATAACATGACATCAGACATTATAACTCCCCCTGTAACAACCTCAGGTTATAACATGACATCAGACATTATAACTCATTATAACAACATCAGGTTATAACATGACATCAGACATTATAACTCATTATAACAACATCAGGTTATAACATGACATCAGACATTATAACTCTCCCTGTAACAACATCAGGTTATAACATGACATCAGACATTATAACTCATTATAACAACATCAGGTTATAACATGATATCAGACATTATAACTCCCCCTGTAACATCATCAGGTTATAACATGCCATCAGACATTATAACTCATTATAACAACCTCAGGTTATAACATGACATCAGACATTATAACTCTCCCTGTAACAACATCAGGTTATAACATGACATCAGACATTATAACTCTCCTTGTAACAACATCAGGTTATAACATGACATCAGACATTATAACTCATTATAACAACATCAGGTTATAACATGACATCAGACATTATAACTCATTATAACAACATCAGGTTATAACATGACATCAGACATTATAACTCTCCCTGTAACAACATCAGGTTATAACATGACATCAGACATTATAACTCATTATAACAACCTCAGGTTATAACATGACACCAGACATTATAACTCTCCCTGTAACAACATCAGGTTATAACATGACATCAGACATTATAACTCCCTGTAACAACATCAGGTTATAACATGACATCAGACATTATAACTCTCCCTGTATCAACATCAGGTTATAACATGACATCAGACATTATAACTCATTATAACAACATCAGGTTATAACATGACATCAGACATTATAACTCATTATAACAACATCAGGTTATAACATGACATCAGACATTATAACTCATTATAACAACATCAGGTTATAACATGACATCAGACATTATAACTCTCCCTGTATCAACATCAGGTTATAACATGACATCAGACATTATAACTCATTATAACAACATCAGGTTATAACATGACATCAGACATTATAACTCATTATAACAACATCAGGTTATAACATGACATCAGACATTATAACTCATTATAACAACATCAGGTTATAACATGACATCAGACATTATAACTCTCCCTGTATCAACATCAGGTTATAACATGACATCAGACATTATAACTCATTATAACAACATCAGGTTATAACATGACATCAGACATTATAACTCCCTGTAACAACATCAGGTTATAACATGACATCAGACATTATAACTCTCCCTGTAACAACATCAGGTTATAACATGACATCAGACATTATAACTCATTATAACAACATCAGGTTATAACATGACATCAGACATTATAACTCATTATAACAACATCAGGTTATAACATGACATCAGACATTATAACTCATTATAACAACATCAGGTTATAACATGACATCAGACATTATAACTCATTATAACAACATCAGGTTAACATGACATCAGACATTATAACTCATTATAACAACATCAGGTTATAACATGACATCAGACATTATAACTCCCCCTGTAACATCATCAGGTTATAACATGCCATCAGACATTATAACTCATTATAACAACCTCAGGTTATAACATGACATCAGACATTATAACTCCCCCTGTAACAACCTCAGGTTATAACATGACATCAGACATTATAACTCATTATAACAACATCAGGTTATAACATGACATCAGACATTATAACTCATTATAACAACATCAGGTTATAACATGACATCAGACATTATAACTCTCCCTGTAACAACATCAGGTTATAACATGACATCAGACATTATAACTCATTATAACAACATCAGGTTATAACATGATATCAGACATTATAACTCCCCCTGTAACATCATCAGGTTATAACATGCCATCAGACATTATAACTCATTATAACAACCTCAGGTTATAACATGACATCAGACATTATAACTCTCCCTGTAACAACATCAGGTTATAACATGACATCAGACATTATAACTCTCCTTGTAACAACATCAGGTTATAACATGACATCAGACATTATAACTCATTATAACAACATCAGGTTATAACATGACATCAGACATTATAACTCATTATAACAACATCAGGTTATAACATGACATCAGACATTATAACTCTCCCTGTAACAACATCAGGTTATAACATGACATCAGACATTATAACTCATTATAACAACCTCAGGTTATAACATGACACCAGACATTATAACTCTCCCTGTAACAACATCAGGTTATAACATGACATCAGACATTATAACTCCCTGTAACAACATCAGGTTATAACATGACATCAGACATTATAACTCTCCCTGTATCAACATCAGGTTATAACATGACATCAGACATTATAACTCATTATAACAACATCAGGTTATAACATGACATCAGACATTATAACTCATTATAACAACATCAGGTTATAACATGACATCAGACATTATAACTCATTATAACAACATCAGGTTATAACATGACATCAGACATTATAACTCTCCCTGTATCAACATCAGGTTATAACATGACATCAGACATTATAACTCATTATAACAACATCAGGTTATAACATGACATCAGACATTATAACTCTCCCTGTAACAACATCAGGTTATAACATGACATCAGACATTATAACTCATTATAACAACATCAGGTTATAACATGACATCAGACATTATAACTCATTATAACAACATCAGGTTATAACATGACATCAGACATTATAACTCTCCCTGTAACAACATCAGGTTATAACATGACATCAGACATTATAACTCATTATAACAACATCAGGTTATAACATGACATCAGACATTATAACTCTCCCAGTAACAACATCAGGTTATAACATGACATCAGACATTATAACTCATTATAACAACATCAGGTTATAACATGACATCAGACATTATAACTCTCCCTGTAACATCATGAGGTTATAACATGACATCAGACATTATAACTCATTATAACAACATCAGGTTATAACATGACATCAGACATTATAACTCCCCCTGTAACATCATCAGGTTATAACATGACATCAGACATTATAACTCTCCCTGTATCAACATCAGGTTATAACATGACATCAGACATTATAACTCTCCCTGTATCATCATCAGGTTATAACATGACATCAGACATTATAACTCTCCTTGTAACAACATCAGGTTATAACATGACATCAGACATTATAACTCTCCCTGTATCAACATCAGGTTATAACATGACATCAGACATTATAACTCTCCCTGTATCAACATCAGGTTATAACATGACATCAGACATTATAACTCATTATAACAACATCAGGTTATAACATGACATCAGACATTATAACTCTCCCTGTAACAACATCACATGACACCAGACATTATAACTCTCCCTGTAACATCATCAGGTTATAACATGACATCAGACATTATAACTCATTATAACAACATCAGGTTATAACATGACATCAGACATTATAACTCATTATAACAACCTCAGGTTATAACATGACATCAGACATTATAACTCTCCCTGGAGAGAAGTTAATTATTCTGCTGTTGGCCCTCTGACCTGACAAACAATACAGTCACATGTCACTGAATCTAACTACATAGAAACAAAGAAACTAGAATGCCCACCCTCGTCACACCCTGGCCTAACCAACATAGAGAATAAAAGCCTCTCTATGGGCAGGGCGTGACAGCTACAGTACGTTGCAGTGTGGACATTGATCCAGCAGCTTGACGGTTGCTATGGGGAAGTGACCGTGTTGAAAGGAGACTGATCAAACTTCCAGTGTGTCACTCAACCCACTAAGCTTCCACTTCCTGTAGAGTCTCTGTTTATTCCCCACAGAGGAAGGATCCTAACCCTGGATACAATACACAGCTGTACATCCATCCTGTATCTTATACATCAGATGTGTTCATCAGTATTGTTGTAATGTGAGTGAGGTGGAGAGAGGTGGAGAGAGGTGGAGAGAAGAGGAGAGACGAGGAGAGCGGAAGAGAGCGGTGGAGGGGCAGAGTGACAAGGAGAGAGGTGGAGAGACTAGGAGAGCGGAAGAGAGCGGTGGAGGGGCAGAGTGACGAGGAGAGAGGTGGAGAGACGAGGAGGGAGGTGGAGAGACGAGGAGAAAGGAGAGGTGGAGAGAAGTGGAGAGGAGGAGAGAGGAGGAGGAAAGGAGGAGAGAGGTGGAGAAAGGAGGAGAGAGGTGGAGAGAGGAGGAGAGAGGTGGAGAGGAGGAGAGACGAGGAGAGGTGGAGAGAGGTGGAGAGAGGAGGAGAGAGGTGGAGAGGAGGGGAGAGGTGGAGAGAGGAGGAGAGAGGTGTAGAGGAGGGGAGAGGTGGAGAGAGGTGGAGGAGGGGAGGTGGAGAGAGGAGGAGAGATGAGGAGAGGTGGAGAGAGGAGGGGAGAGGTGGAGAGACGAGGAGAGACGAGGAGAGGTGAAGACAGGAGGGGAGAGGTGGAGAGAGGAGGAGAGAGGAAGGGAGAGGTAGATACAAGTGGAGAGAGGCAGAGTGATGAGGAGAAAGGTGGAGAGAGGTGGAGAGACGAGGAGAGGTAGAGAGAGGAGGAGAGGTGGAGAGAGGAGGAGAGACGAGGAGAAAGGAGGGGAGAGGTGGAGAGATGAGGAGAGACGAGGAGAAAGGAGGGGAGAGGTGGAGAGATGAGGAAAGAGGAGGGGAGAGGAGGAGAGAGGAGGGGAGAGGTGGAGAGAGCAGGAGAGATGTGGAGAGAGGAGGGGAGAGATATGAGGACAGATGCATGATGTGGTTGTTTCTGTGAGCTTTAAGAACATTTCCTCAGGAAGTCCTCCTGGGTCCTAAATGACACCCTATTCCCTATGTAGCCCATGGGGCTCTGGTCAACAGCACTTCCTCATGAAGTCCTCCTGAGTCCTAAATGACACCCTATTCCCTATGTAGCCCATGGGGCTCTGGTCAACACCCTATTCCCTATATAGCCCACGGGGCTCTGGTCAACACCCTATTCCCTATATAGCCCATGGGGCTCTGGTCAACACCCTATTCCCTATATAGCCCATGGGGCTCTGGTCAACAGCACTTCCTATGCAGGGAAAGGGCTTCCCTTTAGGATGGATCCATGTACCAACAGATCTGAAGGAGAGGCTGGAGAGACATGGGTACACGGGTTGCCAAGCAACTAGGACTGGGCTTGTCTGAGGGTCGGCTAGTGCAGGCGGCTGATGTGTGTGTGTGTGTGTGTGTGTGTGTGTGTGTGTGTGTGTGTGTGTGTGTGTGTGTGTGTGTGTGTGTGTGTGTGTGTGTTTCCATGTGTGTGAGTGTGTGTTTCCGTGTGTGTGTGTGTGTTTCCGTGTGTGTGTGTGTGTGTGTGTGTGTTTCCATGTGTGTGAGTGTGTGTTTCTGTGTGTGTGTGTGTGTGTGTTTCCGTGTGTGTGTGTGTGTTTCCGTGTGTGTGTGTGTGTGTGTGTGTTTCCATTTCCGTGTGCGTGTGTGTGTGTGTGTGTGTGTGTTTCCATGTGTGTGTGTGTGTGTTTCCATGTGTGTGTGTGTGTGTTTCCGTGTGTGTGTGTGTGTGTGTGTGTGTGTTTCCGTGTGTGTGTGTGTGTTTCCGTGTGTGTGTGTGTGTGTGTTTCTATGTGTGTGTGTGTGTGTGTGTGTGTGTGTGTGTGTGTGTGTGTGTGTGTGTGTGTGTGTGTGTCGCTGGGTGCTGAAGGCAGTGTATCAGTATTGTGTAATGAACTCAGCAGGTCTGGTTGGTCCTCTATAAACACCACTAGATAATCATGTACACCACAGCCATTCAGGTTGGCTGCTGTTGCTAGGCAGATTTAGTGTACAATATCAGAGCCTGCTTGTATTGCCTTATGATGGTGCAAGTCTTCTTTGTGAGATAAGAGTTTGTTACTAAAGAACTTTTTTTCACCAACTATGTTGCGATGTTTTCGTCCGAATTCCCCCAAAAATATAAGATTACGATTTTGATGCATTTATCATTCACACCAAGTCTGATGCGTAACTTCTAGTGTGATCTCTAATACAGTAACCTCTATTATCTCTAATACAGTAACCTCTAGTATCTCTAATACAGTAACCTCTAGTGTCTCTAATACAGTAACCTCTATTATCTCTAATACAGTAACCTCTAGTATCTCTAATACAGTAACCTCTAGTATCTCTAATACAGTAACCTCTAGTATCTCTAATACAGTAACCTCTATTATCTCTAATACAGTAACCGCTAGTATCTCTAATACAGTAACCTCTAGTATATCTAATACAGTAACCTCTATTATCTCTAATACAGTAACCTCTAGTATCTCTAATACAGTAACCTCTAGTATCTCTAATACATTAACCTCTAGTATGTGTAATACAGTAACCTCTAGTATCTCTAATACAGTAACCTCTAGTATCTCTAATACAGTAACCTCTAGTATGTGTAATACAGTAATCTCTAGTATCTCTAATACAGTAACCTCTAGTATCTCTAATACAGTAACCTCTAGTATCTCTAATACAGTAACCTCTAGTGTCTCTAATACAGTAAACTCTAGTATGTCTAATACAGTAACCTCTAGTATCTTTAATACAGTAACCTCTAATATCTCTAATACAGTAATCTCTAGTATCTCTAATACAGTAACCTCTAGTGTCTTTAATACAGTAACCTCTAGTATCTTTAATACAGTAACCTCTAGTATCTTTAATACAGTAACCTCTATTGTGATCTCTAATACAGTAACCTCTAGTACCTCTAATACAGTAACCTCTAGTATCTCTAATACAGTAACCTCTCGTATCTTTAATACAGTAACCTCTAGTATCTTTAATAAAGTAACCTCTCGTATCTTCAATACAGTAACCTCTAGTATCTCTAATACAGTAACCTCTATTGTGATCTCTAATACAGTAACCTCTAGTACCTCTAATACAGTAACCTCTAGTAACTCCAATACAGTAACCTCTCGTATCTTTAATACAGTAACCTCTAGTATCTCTTAATACAGTAACCTCTATTATCTCTAATACAGTAACCTCTATTATCTCTAATACAGTAACCTCTAGTATCTCTAATACAGTAACCTCTAGTATCTCTAATACATTAACCTCTAGTATGTGTAATACAGTAACCTCTAGTATCTCTAATACAGTAACCTCTAGTATCTCTAATACAGTAACCTCTAGTATGTGTAATACAGTAACCTCTAGTATCTCTAATACAGTAACCTCTAGTATCTCTAATACAGTAACCTCTAGTATCTCTAATACAGTAACCTCTAGTGTCTTTAATACAGTAACCTCTAGTATCTTTAATACAGTAACCTCTAGTATCTTTAATACAGTAACCTCTATTGTGATCTCTAATACAGTAACCTCTAGTACCTCTAATACAGTAACCTCTAGTAGCTCTAATACAGTAACCTCTCGTATCTTTAATACAGTAACCTCTAGTATCTTTAATACAGTAACCTCTCGTATCTTTAATACAGTAACCTCTAGTATCTCTAATACAGTAACCTCTATTGTGATCTCTAATACAGTAACCTCTAGTACCTCTAATACAGTAACCTCTAGTGTCTCCAATACAGTAACCTCTCGTATCTTTAATACAGTAACCTCTAGTATCTCTTAATACAGTAACCTCTATTATCTATAATACAGTAACCTCTAGTATCTCTAATACAGTAACCTCTAGTATCTCTAATACAGTAACCTCTAGTGTGATCTCTAATACAGTAACCTCTAGTGTCTCTAATACAGTAACCTCTAGTATCTCTAATACAGTAACCTCTAGTATCTTTAATACAGTAACCTCTAGTGTCTCTAATACAGTAACCTCTAGTATCTCTAATACAGTAACCTCTAGTATCTTTAATACAGTAACCTCTAGTGTCTCTAATACAGTAACCTCTAGTATCTCTAATACAGTAACCTCTAGTGTGATCTCTAATACAGTAACCTCTATTATCTCTAATACAGTAACCTCTAGTATCTCTAATACAGTAACCTCTCATATCTCTAATACAGTAACCTCTAGTATCTCTAATACAGTAACCTCTAGTGTCTCTAATACAGTAACCTCTAGTATCTCTAATACAGTAACCTCTAGTATGTGTAATACAGTAACCTCTAGTATGTGTAATACAGTAACCTCGAGTGTGTCTAATACAGTAACCTCTAGTATCTCTAATACAGTAACCTCTAGTGTCTCTAATACAGTAACCTCTAGTATCTCTAATACAGTAACCTCTAGTGTCTCTAATACAGTAACCTCTATTATCTATAATACAGTAACCTCTAGTATCTCTAATACAGTAACCTCTAGTATCTCTAATACAGTAACCTCTGGTATCTCTAATACAGTAACCTCTAGTATCTCTAATACAGTAACCTCTAGTTTATCTAATACAGTAACCTCTAGTTTATCTAATACAGTAACCTCTAGTATCTCTAATACAGTAACCTCTAGTTTATCTAATACAGTAACCTCTAGTTTATCTAATACAGTAACCTCTATTATCTATAATACAGTAACCTCTAGTATCTCTAATACAGTAACCTCTAGTATCTCTAATACAGTAACCTCTGGTATCTCTAATACAGTAACCTCTAGTATCTCTAATACAGTAACCTCTAGTTTATCTAATACAGTAACCTCTAGTTTATCTAATACAGTAACCTCTAGTATCTCTAATACAGTAACCTCTAGTTTATCTAATACAGTAACCTCTAGTATCTCTAATACAGTAACCTCTAGTTTATCTAATACAGTAACCTCTAGTTTATCTAATACAGTAACCTCTAGTATCTCTAATACAGTAACCTCTAGTTTATCTAATACAGTAACCTCTAGTATCTCTAATACAGTAACCTCTAGTTTATCTAATACAGTAACCTCTAGTATCTCTAATACAGTAACCTCTAGTTTATCTAATACAGTAACCTCTAGTATCTCTAATACAGTAACCTCTAGTTTATCTAATACAGTAACCTCTAGTATCTCTAATACAGTAACCTCTAGTTTATCTAATACAGTAACCTCTAGTATCTCTAATACAGTAACCTCTAGTTTATCTAATACAGTAACCTCTAGTTTATCTAATACAGTAACCTCTAGTATCTCTAATACAGTAACCTCTAGTTTATCTAATACAGTAACCTCTAGTATCTCTAATACAGTAACCTCTAGTATCTCTAATACAGTAACCTCTAGTTTATCTAATACAGTAACCTCTAGTATCTCTAATACAGTAACCTCTAGTATCTCTAATACAGTAACCTCTAGTATCTCTAATACAGTAACCTCTAGTATCTCTAATACAGTAACCTCTAGTATCTCTAATACAGTAACCTCTAGTTTATCTAATACAGTAACCTCTAGTTTATCTAATACAGTAACCTCTAGTATCTCTAATACAGTAACCTCTAGTTTATCTAATACAGTAACCTCTAGTATCTCTAATACAGTAACCTCTAGTATCTCTAATACAGTAACCTCTAGTTTATCTAATACAGTAACCTCTAGTTTATCTAATACAGTAACCTCTAGTATCTCTAATACAGTAACCTCTAGTATCTCTAATACAGTAACCTCTAGTTTATCTAATACAGTAACCTCTAGTATCTCTAATACAGTAACCTCTAGTATCTCTAATACAGTAACCTCTAGTTTATCTAATACAGTAACCTCTAGTATCTCTAATACAGTAACCTCTAGTATCTCTAATACAGTAACCTCTAGTTTATCTAATACAGTAACCTCTAGTATCTCTAATACAGTAACCTCTAGTATCTCTAATACAGTAACCTCTAGTATCTCTAATACAGTAACCTCTAGTATCTCTAATACAGTAACCTCTAGTATCTCTAATACAGTAACCTCTAGTTTATCTAATACAGTAACCTCTAGTTTATCTAATACAGTAACCTCTAGTATCTCTAATACAGTAACCTCTAGTTTATCTAATACAGTAACCTCTAGTATCTCTAATACAGTAACCTCTAGTATCTCTAATACAGTAACCTCTAGTTTATCTAATACAGTAACCTCTAGTTTATCTAATACAGTAACCTCTAGTATCTCTAATACAGTAACCTCTAGTATCTCTAATACAGTAACCTCTAGTTTATCTAATACAGTAACCTCTAGTATCTCTAATACAGTAACCTCTAGTATCTCTAATACAGTAACCTCTAGTTTATCTAATACAGTAACCTCTAGTTTATCTAATACAGTAACCTCTAGTATCTCTAATACAGTAACCTCTAGTATCTCTAATACAGTAACCTCTAGTATCTCTAATACAGTAACCTCTAGTATCTCTAATACAGTAACCTCTGTCTTCCTGTATTTGATTGGGATGTTTCTGTGTGTCTGCAGGTGGTTTCTCAGCGTTTTCCCAGCTGTTTCCAGGTCTGTGTGAAGGTAAGGCTCTTTTGGCCACGTCCTGCCTGGTCCCCACCTGCTTCTCTCAGCCCTGCCTGCCCCTCAACACCTCTGGGCCAACACGTATCCTGCCTCACCTTTACCTGGGCTGTCAGAGAGACGTACTCAACATGGTATGAGATATATTATAGGATATCTAGTTTATATATTACTATATAGTATAGGATATCTAGTTTATATATTACTATATAGTATAGGATATCTAGTTTATATATTACTATATATTATAGGATATCTAGTTTATATATTACTATATA
Source organism: Salvelinus alpinus (assembly GCF_045679555.1). Lineage (NCBI taxonomy): Eukaryota > Metazoa > Chordata > Actinopteri > Salmoniformes > Salmonidae > Salvelinus > Salvelinus alpinus. Next base: position 4,092,399 of record NC_092096.1, on the reverse strand, counting down.
TTATAGGATATCTAGTTTATATATTACTATATATTATAGGATATCTAGTTTATATATTACTATATATTATAGGATATCTAGTTTATATATTACTATATATTATAGGATATCTAGTTTATATATTACTATATATTATAGGATATCTAGTTTATATATTACTATATATTATAGGATATCTAGTTTATATATTACTATATATTATAGGATATCTAGTTTATATATTACTATATATTATAGGATATCTAGTTTATATATTACTATATATTATAGGATATCTAGTTTATATATTACTATATATTATAGGATATCTAGTTTATATATTACTATATATTATAGGATATCTAGTTTATATATTACTATATATTATAGGATATCTAGTTTATATATTACTATATATTATAGGATATCTAGTTTATATATTACTATATATTATAGGATATCTAGTTTATATATTACTATATATTATAGGATATCTAGTTTATATATTACTATATATTATAGGATATCTAGTTTATATATTACTATATATTATAGGATATCTAGTTTATATATTACTATATATTATAGGATATCTAGTTTATATATTACTATATATTATAGGATATCTAGTTTATATATTACTATATATTATAGGATATCTAGTTTATATATTACTATATATTATAGGATATCTAGTTTATATATTACTATATATTATAGGATATCTAGTTTATATATTACTATATATTATAGGATATCTAGTTTATATATTACTATATATTATAGGATATCTAGTTTATATATTACTATATATTATAGGATATCTAGTTTATATATTACTATATATTATAGGATATCTAGTTTATATATTACTATATATTATAGGATATCTAGTTTATATATTACTATATAGCATTCTAACCAGCTGTATTCCTCCCTCCTCTACAGGAAGTGATGTGTGTAAAGCATTCTAACCAGCTGTATTCCTCCCTCCTCTGCAGGAAGTGATGTGTGTAAAGCATTCTAACCAGCTGTATTCCTCCCTCCTCTGCAGGAAGTGATGTGTGTAAAGCCTTCTAACCAGCTGTATTCCTCCCTCCTCTGCAGGAAGTGATGTGTGTAAAGCCTTCTAACCAGCTGTATTCCTCCCTCCTCTACAGGAAGTGATGTATGTAAAGCATTCTAACCAGCTGTATTCCTCCCTCCTCTACAGGAAGTGATGTATGTAAAGCATTCTAACCAGCTGTATTCCTCCCTCCTCTACAGGAAGTGATGTGTGTAAAGCATTCTAACCAGCTGTATTCCTCCCTCCTCTACAGGAAGTGATGTGTGTAAAGCATTCTAACCAGCTGTATTCCTCCCTCCTCTGCAGGAAGTGATGTGTGTAAAGCATTCTAACCAGCTGTATTCCTCCCTCCTCTACAGGAAGTGATGTGTGTAAAGCATTCTAACCAGCTGTATTCCTCCCTCCTCTGCAGGAAGTGATGTGTGTAAAGCATTCTAACCAGCTGTATTCCTCCCTCCTCTGCAGGAAGTGATGTGTGTAAAGCATTCTAACCAGCTGTATTCCTCCCTCCTCTACAGGAAGTGATGTGTGTAAAGCATTCTAACCAGCTGTATTCCTCCCTCCTCTACAGGAAGTGATGTGTGTAAAGCATTCTAACCAGCTGTATTCCTCCCTCCTCTGCAGGAAGTGATGTGTGTAAAGCATTCTAACCAGCTGTATTCCTCCCTCCTCTGCAGGAAGTGATGTGTGTAAAGCATTCTAACCAGCTGTATTCCTCCCTCCTCTACAGGAAGTGATGTGTGTAAAGCATTCTAACCAGCTGTATTCCTCCCTCCTCTACAGGAAGTGATGTGTGTAAAGCATTCTAACCAGCTGTATTCCTCCCTCCTCTGCAGGAAGTGATGTGTGTAAAGCCTTCTAACCAGCTGTATTCCTCCCTCCTCTACAGGAAGTGATGTGTGTAAAGCATTCTAACCAGCTGTATTCCTCCCTCCTCTACAGGAAGTGATGTGTGTAAAGCATTCTAACCAGCTGTATTCCTCCCTCCTCTACAGGAAGTGATGTGTGTAAAGCATTCTAACCAGCTGTATTCCTCCCTCCTCTGCAGGAAGTGATGTGTGTAAAGCATTCTAACCAGCTGTATTCCTCCCTCCTCTGCAGGAAGTGATGTGTGTAAAGCCTTCTAACCAGCTGTATTCCTCCCTCCTCTGCAGGAAGTGATGTGTGTAAAGCCTTCTAACCAGCTGTATTCCTCCCTCCTCTGCAGGAAGTGATGTGTGTAAAGCCTTCTAACCAGCTGTATTCCTCCCTCCTCTGCAGGAAGTGATGTGTGTAAAGCATTCTAACCAGCTGTATTCCTCCCTCCTCTACAGGAAGTGATGTGTGTAAAGCATTCTAACCAGCTGTATTCCTCCCTCCTCTACAGGAAGTGATGTGTGTAAAGCCTTCTAACCAGCTGTATTCCTCCCTCCTCTGCAGGAAGTGATGTGTGTAAAGCATTCTAACCAGCTGTATTCCTCCCTCCTCTACAGGAAGTGATGTGTGTAAAGCATTCTAACCAGCTGTATTCCTCCCTCCTCTGCAGGAAGTGATGTGTGTAAAGCATTCTAACCAGCTGTATTCCTCCCTCCTCTGCAGGAAGTGATGTGTGTAAAGCATTCTAACCAGCTGTATTCCTCCCTCCTCTACAGGAAGTGATGTGTGTAAAGCATTCTAACCAGCTGTATTCCTCCCTCCTCTACAGGAAGTGATGTGTGTAAAGCATTCTAACCAGCTGTATTCCTCCCTCCTCTACAGGAAGTGATGTGTGTAAAGCATTCTAACCAGCTGTATTCCTCCCTCCTCTACAGGAAGTGATGTGTGTAAAGCATTCTAACCAGCTGTATTCCTCCCTCCTCTACAGGAAGTGATGTATGTAAAGCATTCTAACCAGCTGTATTCCTCCCTCCTCTACAGGAAGTGATGTGTGTAAAGCATTCTAACCAGCTGTATTCCTCCCTCCTCTGCAGGAAGTGATGTGTGTAAAGCATTCTAACCAGCTGTATTCCTCCCTCCTCTGCAGGAAGTGATGTGTGTAAAGCATTCTAACCAGCTGTATTCCTCCCTCCTCTACAGGAAGTGATGTGTGTAAAGCATTCTAACCAGCTGTATTCCTCCCTCCTCTACAGGAAGTGATGTGTGTAAAGCATTCTAACCAGCTGTATTCCTCCCTCCTCTGCAGGAAGTGATGTGTGTAAAGCATTCTAACCAGCTGTATTCCTCCCTCCTCTACAGGAAGTGATGTGTGTAAAGCATTCTAACCAGCTGTATTCCTCCCTCCTCTGCAGGAAGTGATGTGTGTAAAGCATTCTAACCAGCTGTATTCCTCCCTCCTCTACAGGAAGTGATGTGTGTAAAGCATTCTAACCAGCTGTATTCCTCCCTCCTCTACAGGAAGTGATGTGTGTAAAGCATTCTAACCAGCTGTATTCCTCCCTCCTCTACAGGAAGTGATGTGTGTAAAGCATTCTAACCAGCTGTATTCCTCCCTCCTCTACAGGAAGTGATGTGTGTAAAGCATTCTAACCAGCTGTATTCCTCCCTCCTCTGCAGGAAGTGATGTGTGTAAAGCATTCTAACCAGCTGTATTCCTCCCTCCTCTACAGGAAGTGATGTGTGTAAAGCATTCTAACCAGCTGTATTCCTCCCTCCTCTGCAGGAAGTGATGTGTGTAAAGCCTTCTAACCAGCTGTATTCCTCCCTCCTCTACAGGAAGTGATGTGTGTAAAGCATTCTAACCAGCTGTATTCCTCCCTCCTCTACAGGAAGTGATGTATGTAAAGCATTCTAACCAGCTGTATTCCTCCCTCCTCTACAGGAAGTGATGTGTGTAAAGCCTTCTAACCAGCTGTATTCCTCCCCCCTCTGCAGGAAGTGATGTGTGTAAAGCCTTCTAACCAGCTGTATTCCTCCCCCCTCTGCAGGAAGTGATGTGTGTAAAGCCTTCTAACCAGCTGTATTCCTCCCTCCTCTGCAGGAAGTAATGCAGCAGAATGAGATAGCGTACGTCCTGAATGCCAGTAACACATGTCCCAAACCAGACTACATCGCTGAGTCTCACTTCCTGCGAGTTCCTGTCAACGACAGCTTCTGTGAGAAGATCCTCCCCTGGTTGGACAGATCTGTAGAGTTCATAGAGAAGGCCAAAGCCTCCGACGCCTGTGTGCTGGTCCACTGTCTGGCTGGCATCTCCCGCTCGGCAACCATCGCTATCGCTTACATCATGACGAGGATGGACATGTCACTAGACGAAGCTTACAGGTGAGATGAATGAACCCTGTAGGACCATAATAAAGATTTACAGGTGAGATGAATGAACCTGTAGGAACATAATAAAGATTTACAGGTGAGATGAATGAACCTCGTAGGACCATAATAAAGATGTACAGGTGAGATGAATGAAACTCGTAGGACCACAATAAGGAAAACCTTCCGTTATGCACCAGGCCTCATGTACAAGTCATCTTCCTGCTTATGGACTTGACCACTAATCAACCACCTCCTCCAAGTTCTCCGTAACTAACAGGGAACCCCCTCTTCCTGTCTGTCTTAATGAACCCATCCTCTCACATGACCCCTGATTAAACAACGCTGTGTGTCACATGACCCCATGAAAGGCCCAGCTTGTCATCCTGAGTGAACACAGTGCACTGTGATGGTAGCCCTGTGAGGGGCTCTAGTGATGGTAGCCTCAGCAACGTCTCTACTGATGTCCTGTGTTACACCGTTAGAAATGACTCCTGTCTTGACCCTTGACCCTCTAGGTTTTCCCAACTCTGGAACAACCCGGTGTGTTACAGCATCACTACCGATGTCCTGTGTGTTTCTGTCTTTCCTCTCAAAGGTTTGTGAAGGAGAAGAGGCCCACCATCTCTCCTAACTTCAACTTCCTGGGTCAGCTGCTGGACTTTGAGAAGAAGATCAAGACTCCTGGAAGGTCGGAGATCAGAGAGACCATCGGGGTCAAACCCTGTCCCCTCCTCCACCCCCCACTAGAGCAGGACCCCCCTAACCCTACCCCCAGCCTCCCAGACCCTGCCCTGGCCATGCTGGAGCCCCTGACCCTGCCGTGTGTCCTGGCCCCCTGGCCTCCAGAGGAGAGGCTCCTGGCCCAGGCTCTCCAGGGCCTCCAGCTGGACCAGGGGACGGAGGACAGCGCTGCCCGGCTGAAACGGTCCTTCTCTCTGGACATCAAGTCGTACAGGGAGCCAGGAGGCGGCAGCAGCGCCCCCGTGAGGCCGTACCCCCACCCTACATCCCACCCCGGAGCCCAGGAGTATTATAATCCATCCGGGAGCTTCAAGGAGCCTGCTGGGAAACCGTGTCAGTTCTCTCCCGTGAAGGAGATGTCAGAGCAGTCGACACCGGAGCCGAGCCCTGACAAGGAGCAGGAAGACGGCGCCGCAGACCCTGCTGCTCCTGTAGTCTCCACCAGAACCAGCACCACTACCAGTACCACTACCAGTACCACCACCTCCAACCAGCCCAGCATGAAGCAGCCCAGCCAGGCTACGCCTCCTCCGCCGCCCCTCTCCTGTTCCCAGCCGCTCCACCGAAGCGGCAGTATGGAGGAGAGCTCTAACCCCACGCCTAACCACACTCCTCACACCACCGGCTTCCTGTTCGGCCTATCACGTTCCCAGCAGCACCTGTCCAAGCCCGCCCCTAACCTAGGCTCCGCCCTGAAGGGCTGGCACTCCGACATCCTATTGGGTCCCGTCACCGTGTCGTCGGGGGGATGGTACCTCTCCGAGTCGCACCGCTTCTACTCCACCTCCGCCATCTTAGGAGGCGGGGCCAACATTCTTGGGGGTGGCAGCGTGGCGGCGTACAGCGTGAGTCAGGGGTTGGAGGAGGTGCGGCGGCGCGGGCGGCAGAGGAACGGCGACCGCGGGGACTCGCGGAGGAGCTGGCACGAGGAGAGCACCTTGGAGAAGCAGCTGAAGAGATGGAGCTGTCAGATGGAACTGGGAGACAGGATGAGAGGAGGAAGGGAGACGAGATCCAGGGAAGAGATGGGGAGTCACAGCAGCTTCTCAGGAAGCATGGAGCTCATAGAGGTGTCCTGAGAGGGACAATATGGCCTCCAGTCCGCCACCATTACGGAATCGTTGATTTGAATGGAGACGTCCGTTCTAGGGAGTATAACATCCCCAGATCAGACCCGTGTTGAGGGACTTGTTCTGCACGCGTCTTATTATCCCACTAGGGACTTGAACCTTGAACTGATCTAAGCGGCTCTATGTGTACTTGTGTCGCGACAGTTGGCATTAATGTAGTTTGAACTTTGACCTGGAAGCAGAAAGCAGCTGTGTGATGATGATGAATGTAATGAAGAGGTGAACTCTGAGAGGACTGAGACAAACTGAGTCTTTTGTTTCATTTATTTCTGATTGTTGATGATCGTCGTCAACAGCAGTAGATGTCTGCCTGGCGTTGGATACATGGAGCTTTTATGAAGCATTATGAAGTCTTTATGAAGCCTTAAGAAGTCTTTATGAAGCGTTATGAAGTCTTTATGAAGCCTTATGAAGTCTTTATGAAGCCTTAAGAAGTCTTTATGAAGCCTTATGAAGTCTTTATGAAGCGTTATAAAGTCTTTATGAAGCCTTAAGAAGTCTTTATGAAGCCTTAAGAAGTCATTATGAAGCGTTATGAAGCCTTATGAAGTCTTTATGAAGCCTTAAGAAGTCTTTATGAAGCCTTAAGAAGTCTTTATGAAGCCTTAAGAAGTCTTTATGAAGCCTTTATGAAGCCTTAAGAAGTCTTTATGAAGCCTTAAGAAGTCTTTATGAAGCCTTAAGAAGTCTTTATGAAGCGTTATGAAGAACGAGACCAGAGATCCTTGATATCCCTGTGTCAAATCATCCAATACCTCACACATCCAAATTAGAGGCTTCTCCTGTTCCTCTGTCTTCTTCTGATTGACATTTCAAATCTCAGGTCTTATTTGAGCAGCAAGAAAAGATGCTTGAACAACCGAACAGTTCCCGAACAGCTCCCGAACAGCTCCCGAACAGTTCCCGAACAGTTCCCGAACAGCTCCCGAACAGCTCCCGAACAGTTCCCGAACAGCTCCCGAACAGTTCCCGAACAGCTCCCGAATAGTTCCCGAACAGCTCCCGAACAGTTCCCGAACAGTTCCCGAACAGCTCCCGAACAGTTCCCGAACAGCTCCCGAATAGTTCCCGAACAGCTCCCGAACAGCTCAGTTGGTAGAGCATGGCGCTTGTACCCAAGGGTTGTAGGTTCGATTCCCAGGGCCACCTAGACGTAAAATGTATGCACGCATGACTGTAAATCACTTTGGATTAAAGCGCTAAACATTATATATTATTAACGAACGGTGTGGTTGTGGGTTTTGTCTGATATGGTTTGGTAAAGGAATGATGTAATGATTGATACCTGTGGTAAAGGAATGATGTAATGACTGATACCTGTGGTAAAGGAATGATGTAATGATTGATACCTGTGGTAAAGGAATGATGTAATGGCTAGATACCTGTGGTAAAGGAATGATGTAATGACTGATACCTGTGGTAAAGGAATGATGTAATGATTGATACCTGTGGTAAAGGAATGATGTAATGACTGATACCTGTGGTAAAGGAATGATGTAATGACTGATACCTGTGGTAAAGGAATGATGTAATGACTGATACCTGTGGTAAAGGAATGATGTAATGACTGATACCTGTGGTAAAGGAATGATGTAATGACTGATACCTGTGGTAAAGGAATGATGTAATGACTGATACCTGTGGTAAAGGAATGATGTAATGATTGATACCTGTGGTAAAGGAATGATGTAATGATTGATACCTGTGGTAAAGGAATGATGTAATGATTGATACCTGTGGTAAAGGAATGATGTAATGACTGATACCTGTGGTAAAGGAATGATGTAATGACTGATACCTGTGGTAAAGGAATGATGTAATGATTGATACCTGTGGTAAAGGAATGATGTAATGATTGATACCTGTGGTAAAGGAATGATGTAATGATTGACACCTGTGGTAAAGGAATGATGTAATGACTGATACCTGTGGTAAAGGAATGATGTAATGACTGATACCTGTGGTAAAGGAATGATGTAATGATTGATACCTGTGGTAAAGGAATGATGTAATGACTGATACCTGTGGTAAAGGAATGATGTAATGATTGATACCTGTGGTAAAGGAATGATGTAATGATTGATACCTGTGGTAAAGGAATGATGTAATGATTGATACCTGTGGTAAAGGAATGATGTAATGACTGAAACCTGTGGTAAAGGAATGATGTAATGACTGATACCTGTGGTAAAGGAATGATGTAATGACTGATACCTGTGGTAAAGGCTTTGAATAAGTTCTACCACTTCAGCTGACCTGAGACCAGTGGTCCCATCACAGACCTGAACCCTGACCTGAGACCAGTGGTCCTGACCCAGACCTGAGACCAGTGGTCCCATCCCTGACCTGAACCCTGACCTGAGACCAGTGGTCCTGAACCCTGACCTGAGACCAGTGGTCCTGAACCCTGACCTGAGATCAGTGGTCCTGACCCAGACCTGAACCCTGACCTGAAACCAGTGGTCCCATCCCAGACCTGAACCCTGACCTGAGACCAGTGGTCCTGACCCAGACCTGAACCCTGACCTGAGACCAGTGGTCCCATCCCAGACCTGAACCCTGACCTGAGACCAGTGGTCCTGAACCCTGACCTGAGACCAGTGGTCCTGACCCAGACCTGAACCCTGACCTGAGACCAGTGGTCCCATCCCAGACCTGAACCCTGACCTGAGACCAGTGGTCCCATCCAGACCTGAACCCTGACCTGAGACCAGTGGTCCTGACCCGAACCCTGACCTGAGACCAGTGGTCCTGACCCAGACCTGAGACCAGTGGTCCCATCCCAGACCTGAACCCTGACCTGAGACCAGTGGTCCTGAACCCAGACCTGAGATCAGTGGTCCTGACCCAGACCTGAGACCAGTAGTCCTGACCCAGACCTGAACCCTGACCTGAGACGTCTGTTCAGCTCCCTAAGTATATGGACGTGTGAGATGGTGAGTCTATTATGGGGTTGTGTTGCTGTGTCAGAATATAGCTAGTTTTACAACAGACAATGTTGACTAAAGTCAGGGATGGGACCACTGGTCTCAGGACAGGGGTCAGGTCTGGGTCAGGACCACTGGTCTCAGGTCAGGGTTCAGGTCTGGGCCAGGACCACTGGTTTCTAGGGACCAGGGTCAGGTCTGGGTCAGGACCACTGGTCTCAGGTCAGGGGTCAGGTCTGGGTCAGGACCACTGGTCTCAGGACAGGGGTCAGGTCTGGGTCAGGACCACTGGTCTCAGGTCAGGGGTCAGGTCTGGGATGGGTGTGTGGACGTGTGAGAGATAGTAGGTCTGTTATGGGTTTGTTGTTGCTGTGCCAGAATATAGCTAGTTTTACAACAGACAATGTGGACATTTGGATGAAGCTGATGGCAGTATATGTAGCTGTTGAAATAAAATCTGAAACGGTACACAACATGTGGTTTATTTTCTAACATTGACATGCTGTACTTTAACCGCTGTAATACAATCCTTTACATGATCAATATCCACTGTAATACAATCCTTTACATGATCAATATCCACTGTAATACAATCCTTTACATGATCAATATCCTAACCGCTGTAAAACAATCCTTTACATGATCAATATCCTAACCTCTGTAATACAATCCTTTACATGATCAATATCCACTGTAATACAATCCTTTACATGATCAATATCCTCTGTAATACAATCCTTTACATGATCAATATCCACTGTAATACAATCCTTTACATGATCAATATCCACTGTAATACAATCCTTTACATGATCAATATCCGCTGTAATACAATCCTTTACATGATCAATATCCTAACCTGCTGTAATACAATCCTTTACATGATCAATATCCTAACCTCTGTAATACAATCCTTTACATGATCAATATCCTAGCCTCTGTAATACAATCCTTTACATGATCAATATCCTAACCGCTGTAAAACAATCCTTTACATGATCAATATCCTAACCTCTGTAATACAATCCTTTACATGATCAATATCCTAACTGCTGTAATACAATCCTTTACATGATCAATATCCTAACCTGCTGTAATACAATCCTTTACATGATCAATATCCTGACCTCTGTAATACAATCCTTTACATGATCAATATCCTAACTGCTGTAATACAATCCTTTACATGATCAATATCCTAGCCTCTGTAATACAATCCTTTACATGATCAATATCCTAACTGCTGTAATACAATCCTTTACATGATCAATATCCGCTGTAATACAATCCTTTACATGATCAATATCCTAACTGCTGTAATACAATCCTTTACATGATCAATATCCGCTGTAATACAATCCTTTACATGATCAATATCCTAACTGCTGTAATACAATCCTTTACATGATCAATATCCTAACCCGCTGTAATACAATCCTTTACATGATCAATATCCGCTGTAATACAATCCTTTACATGATAATATCCTAACTGCTGTAATACAATCCTTTACATGATCAATATCCTAACCTGCTGTAATACAATCCTTTACATGATCAATATCCTAACCTGCTGTAATACAATCCTTTACATGATCAATATCCTAACCCGCTGTAATACAATCCTTTACATGATCAATATCCTAA
>NC_092096.1:3911825-4081582 GCF_045679555.1 Salvelinus alpinus | reverse complement strand
CCCATAGAGAGAGAGACCAGGTCAGTACCTGTCCCTTAGAGAGAGAGACCAGGTCAGTACCTAACCTTTAGAGAGAGAGACCAGGTCAGTACCTGACCCTTAGAGAGACCAGGTCAGTACCTGTCCCTTAGAGAGAGAGACCAGGTCAGTACCTGACCCTTAGAGAGAGAGACCAGGTCAGTACCTGACTCGTAGAGAGACCAGGTCAGTACCTGACCCTTAGAGAGACCAGGTCAGTACCTGACCCGTAGAGAGAGAGACCAGGTCAGTACCTGACCCTTAGAGAGAGAGACCAGGTCAGTACCTGGCTCGTAGAGAGACCAGGTCAGTACCTGACCCTTAGAGAGACCAGGTCAGTACCTGACCCTTAGAGAGAGAGACCAGGTCAGTACCTGTCCCTTAGAGAGAGAGACCAGGTCAGTACCTGACCCTTAGAGAGAGAGACCAGGTCAGTACCTGACCCATAGAGAGAGACCAGGTCAGTACCTGACCCGTAGAGAGAGAGACCAGGTCAGTACCTGACCCTTAGAGAGAGAGACCAGGTCAGTACCTGACTCGTAGAGAGACCAGGTCAGTAACTGACCCGTAGAGAGACCAGGTCAGTACCTGACCCGTAGAGAGAGAGACCAGGTCAGTACCTGACTCGTAGAGAGACCATGTCAGTACCTGACTCGTAGAGAGACCATGTCAGTACCTGACTCGTAGAGAGACCTGGTCAGTACCTGTCCCTTAGAGAGAGAGACCAGGTCAGTACCTGACCCTTAGAGAGAGAGACCAGGTCAGTACCTGACTCGTAGAGAGACCAGGTCAGTACCTGACCCGTAGAGAGAGAGACCAGGTCAGTAGCTGACTCGTAGAGAGACCATGTCAGTACCTGACTCGTAGAGAGACCATGTCAGTACCTGACTCGTAGAGAGACCAGGTCAGTACCTGTCCCTTAGAGAGAGAGACCAGGTCAGTACCTGACCCTTAGAGAGAGAGACCAGGTCAGTACCTGACCCGTAGAGAGAGAGACCAGGTCAGTACCTAATCCTTAGAGAGAGAGACCAGGTCAGTACCTGACCCGTAGAGAGAGAGACCAGGTCAGTACCTGACCCTTAGAGAGACCATGTCAGTACCTGACTCGTAGAGAGACCTGGTCAGTACCTGTCCCTTAGAGAGAGAGACCAGGTCAGTACCTGACCCTTAGAGAGAGAGACCAGGTCAGTACCTGACCCATAGAGAGAGAGACCAGGTCAGTACCTGACCCTTAGAGAGACCAGGTAAGTACCTGACCCGTAAAGAGAGAGACCAGGTCAGTACCTGACCCGTAGAGAGAGAGACCAGGTCAGTACCTGACCCGTAGAGTGAGAGACCAGGTCAGTACCTGACCCTTAGCGAGCTGACCCTTAGAGAGAGAGACCAGGTCAGTACCTGACCCGTAGAGAGAGAGGCCAGGTCAGTACCTGACCCTTAGAGAGACCAGGTCAGTACCTGTCCCCTAGAGAGAGAGAGACCAGGTCAGTACCTGTCCCTTAGAGAGAGAGACCAGGTCAGTACCTGACCCTTAGAGAGACCAGGTCAGTACCTGTCCCCTAGAGAGAGAGAGACCAGGTCAGTACCTGTCCCTTAGAGAGAGAGACCAGGTCAGTACCTGACCCGTAGAGAGACCAGGTCAGTACCTGACCCGTAGAGAGACCAGGTCAGTACCTGACCCTTAGAGAGAGAGACCAGGTCAGTACCTGACCCTTAGAGAGAGAGACCAGGTCAGTACCTGACCCTTAGAGAGACCAGGTCAGTACCTGACCCTTAGAGAGAGAGACCAGGTCAGTACCTGACCCTTAGAGAGAGAGACCAGGTCAGTACCTGACCCGTAGAGAGAGAGACTATGTCAGTACCTGACCCGTAGAGAGAGAGACCAGGTCAGTACCTGACCCTTAGAGAGAGAGACCAGGTCAGTACCTGACCCTTAGAGAGACCAGGTCAGTACCTGACTCGTAGAGAGACCAGGTCAGTACCTGAACCTTAGAGAGAGAGACCAGGTCAGTACCTGAACCTTAGAGAGACCAGGTCAGTACCTGACTCGTAGAGAGACCAGGTCAGTACCTGACCCTTAGACAGACCAGGTCAGTACCTGACCCGTCGAGAGACCAGGTCAGTACCTGACTCGTAGAGAGACCAGGTCAGTACCTGACCCTTAGAGAGACCAGGTCAGTACCTGACCCTTAGAGAGACCAGGTCAGTACCTGACCCTTAGAGAGAGAGACCAGGTCAGTACCTGACTCATAGAGAGAGAGACCAGGTCAGTACCTGACCCTTAGAGAGACCAGGTCAGTACCTGACTCGTAGTGAGACCAGGTCAGTACCTGACCCTTAGAGAGACCAGGTCAGTACCTGACCCGTAGAGAGAGAGACTAGGTCAGTACCTGACCCGTAGAGAGAGAGACCAGGTCAGTACCTGACCCTTAGAGAGAGAGACCAGGTCAGTACCTGACCCTTAGAGAGACCAGGTCAGTACCTGACTCGTAGAGAGACCAGGTCAGTACCTGACCCTTAGAGAGACCAGGTCAGTACCTGACCCGTCGAGAGACCAGGTCAGTACCTGACTCGTAGAGAGACCAGGTCAGTACCTGACCCGTAGAGTGAGAGACCAGGTCAGTACCTGACCCGTAGAGTGAGAGACCAGACCAGTACCTGACCCTTAGAGAGAGAGACCAGGTCAGTACCTGTCCCTTAGAGAGAGAGACCAGGTCAGTACCTGACCCGTAGAAAGAGAGAGACCAGGTCAGTACCTGACCCATAGAGAGAGAGACCAGGTCAGTACCTGACCCGTAGAGAGAGAGACCAGGTCAGTACCTGATCCGTAGAGAGAGAGACCAGGTCAGTACCTGACCCTTAGAGAGAGAGACCAGGTCAGTACCTGACCCTTAGAGAGAGAGAGACCAGGTCAGTACCTGCCCTTTAAAAAGACCAGGTCAGTACCTGACCTTTAGAGAGAGAGACCGGGTCAGTACCTGACCCATAGAGAGAGAGACCAGGTCAGTACCTGACCCTTAGAGAGAGAGACCAGGTCAGTACTTGACCCTTAGAGAGACCAGGTCAGTACCTGACTCGTAGAGAGACCAGGTCAGTACCTGACCCTTAGAGAGAGAGACCAGGTCAGTATCTGAACCTTAGAGAGACCAGGTCAGTACCTGACCCGTAGAGTGAGAGACCAGGTCAGTACCTGACCCTTAGCGAGCTGACCCTTAGAGAGAGAGACCAGGTCAGTACCTGACCCGTAGAGAGAGAGACCAGGTCAGTACCTGACCCGTAGAGAGAGAGACCAGGTCAGTACCTGACCCTTAGAGAGAGAGACCAGGTCAGTACCTTCCCTTAGAGAGAGAGGCCAGGTCAGTACCTGACCCTTAGAGAGACCAGGTCAGTACCTGTCCCCTAGAGAGAGAGAGACCAGGTCAGTACCTGTCCCTTAGAGAGAGAGACCAGGTCAGTACCTGACCCTTAGAGAGACCAGGTCAGTACCTGTCCCCTAGAGAGAGAGAGACCAGGTCAGTACCTGTCCCTTAGAGAGAGAGACCAGGTCAGTACCTGACACTTAGAGAGAGAGACCAGGTCAGTACCTGACCCGTAGAGAGAGAGACCAGGTCAGTACCTGACCCTTAGAGAGAGATACCAGGTCAGTACCTGACCCTTAGAGAGACCAGGTCAGTACCTGACCCTTAGAGAGAGAGACCAGGTCAGTACCTGACCCTTAGAGAGAGAGACCAGGTCAGTACCTGACCCGTAGAGAGAGAGACTAGGTCAGTACCTGACCCGTAGAGAGAGAGACCAGGTCAGTACCTGACCCTTAGAGAGAGAGACCAGGTCAGTACCTGACCCTTAGAGAGACCAGGTCAGTACCTGACTCGTAGAGAGACCAGGTCAGTACCTGAACCTTAGAGAGAGAGACCAGGTCAGTACCTGAACCTTAGAGAGACCAGGTCAGTACCTGACTCGTAGAGAGACCAGGTCAGTACCTGACCCTTAGAGAGACCAGGTCAGTACCTGACCCGTCGAGACACCAGGTCAGTACCTGACTCGTAGAGAGACCAGGTCAGTACCTGACCCTTAGAGAGAGAGACCAGGTCAGTACCTGACCCTTAGAGAGACCAGGTCAGTACCTGACCCTTAGAGAGAGAGACCAGGTCAGTACCTGACTCATAGAGAGAGAGACCAGGTCAGTACCTGACCCTTAGAGAGACCAGGTCAGTACCTGACTCGTAGTGAGACCAGGTCAGTACCTGACCCTTAGAGAGACCAGGTCAGTACCTGACCCGTAGAGAGAGAGACTAGGTCAGTACCTGACCCGTAGAGAGAGAGCAGGTCAGTACCTGACCCTTAGAGAGAGAGACCAGGTCAGTACGTGACCCGTAGAAAGAGAGAGACCAGGTCAGTACCTGACCCGTAGAGAGAGAGACCAGGTCAGTACCTGACCCGTAGAGAGAGAGACCAGGTCAGTACCTGACCCTTAGAGAGAGAGAGACCAGGTCAGTACCTGCCCCTTAAAAAGACCAGGTCAGTACCTGACCCTTAGAGAGAGAGACCGGGTCAGTACGTGACCCATAGAGAGAGAGACCAGGTCAGTACCTGACCCTTAGAGAGAGAGACCAGGTCAGTACTTGACCCTTAGAGAGACCAGGTCAGTACCTGACTCGTAGAGAGACCAGGTCAGTACCTGACCCTTAGAGAGAGAGACCAGGTCAGTATCTGAACCTTAGAGAGACCAGGTCAGTACCTGACTCGTAGAGAGACTAGGTCAGTACCTGAGCCTTAGAGAGACCAGGTCAGTACCTGACCCGTCGAGAGACCAGGTCAGTACCTGACTCGTAGAGAGACCAGGTCAGTACCTGACTCGTAGAGAGACCAGGTCAGTACCTGACTCTTAGAGAGAGAGACCAGGTCAGTACCTGAACCTTAGAGAGAGACCAGGTCAGTACCTGACCCGTAGAGAGAGAGACCAGGTCAGTACCTGACCCGTAGAGTGAGAGAGACCAGGTCAGTACCTGACCCGTAGAGAGAAAGACCAGGTCAGTACCTGACCCGTAGAGAGAGAGACCAGGTCAGTACCTGATCCGTAGAGTGAGAGACCAGGTCAGTACCTGATCCGTAGAGAGAGAGACCAGGTCAGTACCTGATCCGTAGAGAGATAGACCAGGTCAGTACCTGACCCTTAGAGACACCAGGTCAGTACCTGACCCTTAGAGACACCAGGTCAGTACCTGACTCGAAGAGAGACCAGGTCAGTACCTAAACCTTAGAGAGAGAGACCAGGTCAGTACCTGACTCGTAGAGAAACCAGGTCAGTACCTGACTCGTAGAGAAACCAGGTCAGTACCTGACCCTTAGAGAGACCAGGTCAGTACCTGACCCGTCGAGAGACCAGACCAGTACCTGACCCGTAGAGTGAGAGACCAGACCAGTACCTGACCCTTAGAGAGAAAGACCAGGTCAGTACCTGTCCCTTAGAGAGAGAGACCAGGTCAGTACGTGACCCGTAGAGAGAGAGAGACCAGGTCAGTACCTGACCCGTAGAGAGAGAGACCAGGTCAGTACCTGATCCGTAGAGTGAGAGACCAGGTCAGTACCTGATCCGTAGAGAGAGAGACCAGGTCAGTACCTGACCCTTAGAGAGAGAGACCAGGTCAGTACCTGATCCGTAGAGTGAGAGACCAGGTCAGTACCTGATCCGTAGAGAGAGAGACCAGGTCAGTACCTGACCCTTAGAGAGAGAGACCAGGTCAGTACCTGACCCTTAGAGAGAGAGAGACCAGGTCAGTACCTGCCCCTTAAAAAGACCAGGTCAGTACCTGACCCTTAGAGAGAGAGACCAGGTCAGTACCTGACCCATAGAGAGAGAGACCAGGTCAGTACCTGACCCTTAGAGAGAGAGACCAGGTCAGTACCTGACCCTTAGAGAGACCAGGTCAGTACCTGACTCGTAGAGAGACCAGGTCAGTACCTGAACCTTAGAGAGACCAGGTCAGTACCTGACTCGTAGAGAGACCAGGTCAGTACCTGACCCTTAGAGAGACCAGGTCAGTACCTGACCCGTCGAGAGACCAGGTCAGTACCTGACTCGTAGAGAGACCAGGTCAGTACCTGACCCTTAGAGAGAGAGACCAGGTCAGTACCTGACCCTTAGAGAGACCAGGTCAGTACCTGACCCTTAGAGAGAGAGACCAGGTCAGTACCTGACTCATAGAGAGAGAGACCAGGTCAGTACCTGACCCTTAGAGAGACCAGGTCAGTACCTGACCCTTAGAGAGACCAGGTCAGTACCTGACTCGTAGTGAGACCAGGTCAGTACCTGACCCTTAGAGAGACCAGGTCAGTACCTGACCCGTAGAGAGACCAGGTCAGTACCTGACCCGTCGAGAGACCAGGTCAGTACCTGACTCGTAGTGAGACCAGGTCAGTACCTGACCCTTAGAGAGACTAGGTCAGTACCTGACCCGTAGAGAGAGAGACCAGGTCAGTACCTGACCCTTAGAGAGACCAGGTCAGTACCTGACCCTTAGAGAGACCAGGTCAGTACCTGACCCGTCGAGAGACCAGGTCAGTACCTGACTCGTAGAGAGACCAGGTCAGTACCTGACCCGTAGAGTGAGAGACCAGGTCAGTACCTGACCCGTAGAGTGAGAGACCAGACCAGTACCTGACCCTTAGAGAGAGAGACCAGGTCAGTACCTGTCCCTTAGAGAGAGAGACCAGGTCAGTACGTGACCCGTAGAGAGAGAGACCAGGTCAGTACCTGACCCGTAGAGAGAGAGACCAGGTCAGTACCTGAGCCGTAGAGAGAGAGACCAGGTCAGTACCTGATCCGTAGAGTGAGAGACCAGGTCAGTACCTGATCCGTAGAGAGAGAGACCAGGTCAGTACCTGACCCTTAGAGAGAGAGACCAGGTCAGTACCTGACCCTTATAGAGAGAGAGACCAGGTCAGTACCTGCCCCTTAAAAAGACCAGGTCAGTACCTGACCCTTAGAGAGAGAGACCGGGTCAGTACCTGACCCATAGAGAGAGAGACAAGGTCAGTACCTGACCCTTAGAGAGAGAGACCAGGTCAGTACTTGACCCTTAGAGAGACCAAGTCAGTACCTGACTCGTAGAGCGACCAGGTCAGTACCTGACCCTTAGAGATACCAGGTCAGTACCTGACTCGTAGAGAGACCAGGTCAGTACCTGACCCTTAGAGAGAGAGACCAGGTCAGTATCTGAACCTTAGAGAGACCAGGTCAGTACCTGACTCATAGAGAGACTAGGTCAGTACCTGAGCCTTAGAGAGACCAGGTCAGTACCTGACCCGTCGAGAGACCAGGTCAGTACCTGACTCGTAGAGAGACCAATTCAGTACCTGACTCGTAGAGAGACCAGGTCAGTACCTGACTCGTAGAGAGACCAGGTCAGTACCTGACTCTTAGAGAGAGAGACCAGGTCAGGACCTGACCCTTAGAGAGAGACCAGGTCAGTACCTGACCCGTAGAGAGAGAGACCAGGTCAGTACCTGACCCGTAGAGTGAGAGAGACCAGGTCAGTACCTGACCCGTAGAGAGAAAGACCAGGTCAGTACCTGACCCGTAGAGAGAGAGACCAGGTCAGTACCTGATCCGTAGAGTGAGAGACCAGGTCAATACCTGATCCGTAGAGAGAGAGACCAGGTCAGTACCTGATCCGTAGAGTGAGAGACCAGGTCAATACCTGATCCGTAGAGAGAGAGACCAGGTCAGTACCTGACCCTTAGAGAGAGAGACCAGGTCAGTAACTGACCCTTAGAGACACCAGGTCAGTACCTGACTCGTAGAGAGACCAGGTCAGTACCTAAACCTTAGAGAGAGAGACCAGGTCAGTACCTGAACCTTAGAGAGACCAGGTCAGTACCTGACTCGTAGAGAAGCCAGGTCAGTACCTGACCCTTATAGAGAGAGAGACCAGGTCAGTACCTGACCCGTCGAAAGACCAGGTCAGTACCTGACTCGTAGAGAGACCAGGTCAGTACCTGACCCGTAGAGTGAGAGACCAGACCAGTACCTGACCCTTAGAGAGAGAAACCAGGTCAGTACCTGACCCTTAGAGAGAGAGACCAGGTCAGTACCTGTCCCTTAGAGAGAGAGACCAGGTCAGTACCTGTCCCTTAGAGAGAGAGACCAGGTCAGTACCTGACCCGTAGAGAGAGAGAGACCAGGTCAGTACCTGACCCGTAGAGAGAGAGACCAGGTCAGTACCTGACCCGTAGAGACAGAGACCAGGTCAGTACCTGATCCGTAGAGTGAGAGACCAGGTCAGTACCTGATCCGTAGAGAGAGAGACCAGGTCAGTACCTGACCCTTAGAGAGAGAGACCAGGTCAGTACCTGACCCTTAGAGAGAGAGAGACCAGGTCAGTACCTGCCCCTTAAAAAGACCAGGTCAGTACCTGACCCTTAGAGAGAGAGACCAGGTCAGTACCTGACCCATAGAGAGAGAGACCAGGTCAGTACCTGACCCTTAGAGAGAGAGAGACCAGGTCAGCACCTGACTCGTAGAGAGACCAGGTCAGTACCTGACCCTTAGAGATACCAGGTCAGTACCTGACTCGTAGAGAGACCAGGTCAGTACCTGACCCTTAGAGAGAGAGACCAGGTCAGTATCTGAACCTTAGAGAGACCAGGCCAGTACCTGACTCGTAGAGAGACTAGGTCAGTACCTGAGCCTTAGAGAGACCAGGTCAGTACCTGTCCCGTCGAGAGACCAGGTCAGTACCTGACTCATAGAGAGACCAGGTCAGTACCTGACTCGTAGAGAGACCAGGTCAGTACCTGACTCTTAGAGAGAGAGACCAGGTCAGTACCTGACCCTTAGAGAGAGACCAGGTCAGTACCTGACCCGTAGAGAGAGAGACCAGGTCAGTACCTGACCCTTAAAGAGAGAGACCAGGTCAGTACCTGACCCGTAGAGTGAGAGACCAGGTCAGTACCTGACCCTTGGAGAGAGAGACCAGGTCAGTACCTGACCCTTAGAGAGAGAGACCAGGTCAGTACCTGACCCTTAGAGAGAGAGACCAGGTCAGTACCTGACCCTTAGAGAGAGAGACCAGGTCAGTACCTGACCCTTAGAGACACCAGGTCAGTACCTGACTCGTAGAGAGACCAGGTCAGTACCTAAACCTTAGAGAGAGAGACCAGGTCAGTACCTGAACCTTAGAGAGACCAGGTCAGTACCTGACTCGTAGAGAAACCAGGTCAGTACCTGACCCGTAGAGAGACCAGGTCAGTACCTGACCCGTAGAGTGAGAGACCAGACCAGTACCTGACCCTTAGAGAGAGAGACCAGGTCAGTACCTGACCCTTAGAGAGAGAAACCAGGTCAGTACCTGTCCCTTAGAGAGAGGGACCAGGTCAGTACCTGTCCCTTAGAGAGAGAGACCAGGTCAGTACGTGACCCGTAGAGAGAGAGAGACCAGGTCAGTACCTGACCCGTAGAGAGAGAGACCAGGTCAGTACCTGACCCGTAGAGAGAGAGAGACCAGGTCAGTACCTGACTCGTAGAGAGACCAGGTCAGTACCTGACCCCTAGAGATACCAGGTCAGTACCTGACTCGTAGAGAGACCAGGTCAGTACCTGACCCGTAGAGAGAGAGAGACCAGGTCAGTACCTGACTCGTAGAGAGACCAGGTCAGTATCTGAACCTTAGAGAGACCAGGTCAGTACCTGACTCGTAGAGAGACTAGGTCAGTACCTGAGCCTTAGAGAGACCAGGTCAGTACCTGTCCCGTCGAGAGACCAGGTCAGTACCTGACTCATAGAGAGACCAGGTCAGTACCTGACTCGTAGAGAGACCATGTCAGTACCAGACCCGTAGAGAGACCAGGTCAGTACCTGACCCGTAGAGTGAGAGACCAGACCAGTACCTGACCCTTAGAGAGAGAGACCAGGTCAGTACCTGACCCTTAGAGAGAGAGACCAGGTCAGTACCTGACCCTTAGAGAGAGATACCAGGTCAGTACCTGACCCTTAGAGAGAGAGACCAGGTCAGTACCTGACCCTTAGAGAGAGAGACCAGGTCAGTACCTGACCCTTAGAGAGAGAGACCAGGTCAGTACCTGACCCTTAGAGAGAGAGACCAGGTCAGTACCTGACCCGTAGAGAGAGAGACCAGGTCAGTACCTGACCCTTAGAGAGAGAGACCAGGTCAGTACCTGACCCTTAGAGAGAGAGACCAGGTCAGTACCTGACCCTTAGAGAGAGAGACCAGGTCAGTACCTGTCCCTTAGAGAGAGAGACCAGGTCAGTACCTGTCCCTTAGAGAGAGAGACCAGGTCAGTACCTGACCCGTAGAGAGAGAGACCAGGTCAGTACCTGACCCGTAGAGAGACCAGGTCAGTACCTGATCCGTAGAGTGAGAGACCAGGTCAGTACCTGATCCGTAGAGAGAGAGACCAGGTCAGTACCTGACCCTTAGAGAGAGAGACCAGGTCAGTACCTGACCCTTAGAGAGAGAGAGACCAGGTCAGTACCTGCCCCTTAAAAAGACCAGGTCAGTACCTGACCCTTAGAGAGAGAGACCAGGTCAGTACCTGACCCATAGAGAGAGAGACCAGGTCAGTACCTGACCCTTAGAGAAAGAGAGACCAGGTCAGTACCTGACTCGTAGAGAGACAAGGTCAGTACCTGACCCTTAGAGATACCAGGTCAGTACCTGACTCGTAGAGAGACCAGGTCAGTACCTGACCCTTAGAGATACCAGGTCAGTACCTGACTCGTAGAGAGACCAGGTCAGTACCTGACCCTTAGAGAGAGAGACCAGGTCAGTATCTGAACCTTAGAGAGACCAGGTCAGTACCTGACTCGTAGAGAGACTAGGTCAGTACCTGAGCCTTAGAGAGACCAGGTCAGTACCTGACCCGTCGAGAGACCAGGTCAGTACCTGACTCGTAGAGAGACCAATTCAGTACCTGACTCGTAGAGAGACCAGGTCAGTACCTGACTCGTAGAGAGACCAGGTCAGTACCTGACCCGTAGAGAGAGAGAGACCAGGTCAGTACCTGACTCGTAGAGAGACCAGGTCAGTACCTGACCCCTAGAGATACCAGGTCAGTACCTGACTCGTAGAGAGACCAGGTCAGTACCTGACCCGTAGAGAGAGAGACCAGGTCAGTACCTGACTCGTAGAGAGACCAGGTCAGTATCTGAACCTTAGAGAGACCAGGTCAGTACCTGACTCGTAGAGAGACTAGGTCAGTACCTGAGCCTTAGAGAGACCAGGTCAGTACCTGTCCCGTCGAGAGACCAGGTCAGTACCTGACTCATAGAGAGACCAGGTCAGTACCTGACTCGTAGAGAGACCATGTCAGTACCAGACCCGTAGAGAGACCAGGTCAGTACCTGACCCGTAGAGTGAGAGACCAGACCAGTACCTGACCCTTAGAGAGAGAGACCAGGTCAGTACCTGACCCTTAGAGAGAGAGACCAGGTCAGTACCTGAACCTTAGAGAGACCAGGTCAGTACCTGACTCGTAGAGAAGCCAGGTCAGTACCTGACCCTTATAGAGAGAGAGACCAGGTCAGTACCTGACCCGTCGAAAGACCAGGTCAGTACCTGACTCGTAGAGAGACCAGGTCAGTACCTGACCCGTAGAGTGAGAGACCAGACCAGTACCTGACCCTTAGAGAGAGAAACCAGGTCAGTACCTGACCCTTAGAGAGAGAGACCAGGTCAGTACCTGTCCCTTAGAGAGAGAGACCAGGTCAGTACCTGTCCCTTAGAGAGAGAGACCAGGTCAGTACCTGACCCGTAGAGAGAGAGAGACCAGGTCAGTACCTGACCCGTAGAGAGAGAGACCAGGTCAGTACCTGACCCGTAGAGACAGAGACCAGGTCAGTACCTGATCCGTAGAGTGAGAGACCAGGTCAGTACCTGATCCGTAGAGAGAGAGACCAGGTCAGTACCTGACCCTTAGAGAGAGAGACCAGGTCAGTACCTGACCCTTAGAGAGAGAGAGACCAGGTCAGTACCTGCCCCTTAAAAAGACCAGGTCAGTACCTGACCCTTAGAGAGAGAGACCAGGTCAGTACCTGACCCATAGAGAGAGAGACCAGGTCAGTACCTGACCCTTAGAGAGAGAGAGACCAGGTCAGCACCTGACTCGTAGAGAGACCAGGTCAGTACCTGACCCTTAGAGATACCAGGTCAGTACCTGACTCGTAGAGAGACCAGGTCAGTACCTGACCCTTAGAGAGAGAGACCAGGTCAGTATCTGAACCTTAGAGAGACCAGGTCAGTACCTGACTCGTAGAGAGACCAGGTCAGTACCTGAGCCTTAGAGAGACCAGGTCAGTACCTGTCCCGTCGAGAGACCAGGTCAGTACCTGACTCATAGAGAGACCAGGTCAGTACCTGACTCGTAGAGAGACCAGGTCAGTACCTGACTCTTAGAGAGAGAGACCAGGTCAGTACCTGACCCTTAGAGAGAGACCAGGTCAGTACCTGACCCGTAGAGAGAGAGACCAGGTCAGTACCTGACCCTTAAAGAGAGAGACCAGGTCAGTACCTGACCCGTAGAGTGAGAGACCAGGTCAGTACCTGACCCTTGGAGAGAGAGACCAGGTCAGTACCTGACCCTTAGAGAGAGAGACCAGGTCAGTACCTGACCCTTAGAGAGAGAGACCAGGTCAGTACCTGACCCTTAGAGAGAGAGACCAGGTCAGTACCTGACCCTTAGAGACACCAGGTCAGTACCTGACTCGTAGAGAGACCAGGTCAGTACCTAAACCTTAGAGAGAGAGACCAGGTCAGTACCTGAACCTTAGAGAGACCAGGTCAGTACCTGACTCGTAGAGAAACCAGGTCAGTACCTGACCCGTAGAGAGACCAGGTCAGTACCTGACCCGTAGAGTGAGAGACCAGACCAGTACCTGACCCTTAGAGAGAGAGACCAGGTCAGTACCTGACCCTTAGAGAGAGAAACCAGGTCAGTACCTGTCCCTTAGAGAGAGAGACCAGGTCAGTACCTGTCCCTTAGAGAGAGAGACCAGGTCAGTACGTGACCCGTAGAGAGAGAGAGACCAGGTCAGTACCTGACCCGTAGAGAGAGAGACCAGGTCAGTACCTGACCCGTAGAGAGAGAGAGACCAGGTCAGTACCTGACTCGTAGAGAGACCAGGTCAGTACCTGACCCCTAGAGATACCAGGTCAGTACCTGACTCGTAGAGAGACCAGGTCAGTACCTGACCCGTAGAGAGAGAGAGACCAGGTCAGTACCTGACTCGTAGAGAGACCAGGTCAGTATCTGAACCTTAGAGAGACCAGGTCAGTACCTGACTCGTAGAGAGACTAGGTCAGTACCTGAGCCTTAGAGAGACCAGGTCAGTACCTGTCCCGTCGAGAGACCAGGTCAGTACCTGACTCATAGAGAGACCAGGTCAGTACCTGACTCGTAGAGAGACCATGTCAGTACCAGACCCGTAGAGAGACCAGGTCAGTACCTGACCCGTAGAGTGAGAGACCAGACCAGTACCTGACCCTTAGAGAGAGAGACCAGGTCAGTACCTGACCCTTAGAGAGAGAGACCAGGTCAGTACCTGACCCTTAGAGAGAGATACCAGGTCAGTACCTGACCCTTAGAGAGAGAGACCAGGTCAGTACCTGACCCTTAGAGAGAGAGACCAGGTCAGTACCTGACCCTTAGAGAGAGAGACCAGGTCAGTACCTGACCCTTAGAGAGAGAGACCAGGTCAGTACCTGACCCGTAGAGAGAGAGACCAGGTCAGTACCTGACCCTTAGAGAGAGAGACCAGGTCAGTACCTGTCCCTTGGAGAGAGAGACCAGGTCAGTACCTGTCCCTTAGAGAGAGAGACCAGGTCAGTACCTGTCCCTTAGAGAGAGAGACCAGGTCAGTACCTGACCCGTAGAGAGAGAGACCAGGTCAGTACCTGACCCGTAGAGAGAGAGACCAGGTCAGTACCTGATCCGTAGAGTGAGAGACCAGGTCAGTACCTGATCCGTAGAGAGAGAGACCAGGTCAGTACCTGACCCTTAGAGAGAGAGACCAGGTCAGTACCTGACCCTTAGAGAGAGAGACCAGGTCAGTACCTGCCCCTTAAAAAGACCAGGTCAGTACCTGACCCTTAGAGAGAGAGACCAGGTCAGTACCTGACCCATAGAGAGAGAGACCAGGTCAGTACCTGACCCTTAGAGAAAGAGAGACCAGGTCAGTACCTGACTCGTAGAGAGACAAGGTCAGTACCTGACCCTTAGAGATACCAGGTCAGTACCTGACTCGTAGAGAGACCAGGTCAGTACCTGACCCTTAGAGATACCAGGTCAGTACCTGCCTCGTAGAGAGACCAGGTCAGTACCTGACCCTTAGAGAGAGAGACCCGGTCAGTATCTGAACCTTAGAGAGACCAGGTCAGTACCTGACTCGTAGAGAGACTAGGTCAGTACCTGAGCCTTAGAGAGACCAGGTCAGTACCTGACCCGTCGAGAGACCAGGTCAGTACCTGACTCGTAGAGAGACCAATTCAGTACCTGTCTCGTAGAGAGACCAGGTCAGTACCTGACTCGTAGAGAGACCAGGTCAGTACCTGACCCGTAGAGAGAGAGAGACCAGGTCAGTACCTGACTCGTAGAGAGACCAGGTCAGTACCTGACCCCTAGAGATACCAGGTCAGTACCTGACTCGTAGAGAGACCAGGTCAGTACCTGACCCGTAGAGAGAGAGAGACCAGGTCAGTACCTGACTCGTAGAGAGACCAGGTCAGTATCTGAACCTTAGAGAGACCAGGTCAGTACCTGACTCGTAGAGAGACTAGGTCAGTACCTGAGCCTTAGAGAGACCAGGTCAGTACCTGTCCCGTCGAGAGACCAGGTCAGTACCTGACTCATAGAGAGACCAGGTCAGTACCTGACTCGTAGAGAGACCATGTCAGTACCAGACCCGTAGAGAGACCAGGTCAGTACCTGACCCGTAGAGTGAGAGACCAGACCAGTACCTGACCCTTAGAGAGAGAGACCAGGTCAGTACCTGACCCTTAGAGAGAGAGACCAGGTCAGTACCTGACCCTTAGAGAGAGATACCAGGTCAGTACCTGACCCTTAGAGAGAGAGACCAGGTCAGTACCTGACCCTTAGAGAGAGAGACCAGGTCAGTACCTGACCCTTAGAGAGAGAGACCAGGTCAGTACCTGACCCTTAGAGAGAGAGACCAGGTCAGTACCTGACCCGTAGAGAGAGAGACCAGGTCAGTACCTGACCCTTAGAGAGAGAGACCAGGTCAGTACCTGACCCTTAGAGAGAGAGACCAGGTCAGTACCTGACCCTTAGAGAGAGAGACCAGGTCAGTACCTGTCCCTTAGAGAGAGAGACCAGGTCAGTACCTGTCCCTTAGAGAGAGAGACCAGGTCAGTACCTGACCCGTAGAGAGAGAGACCAGGTCAGTACCTGACCCGTAGAGAGAGAGACCAGGTCAGTACCTGATCCGTAGAGTGAGAGACCAGGTCAGTACCTGATCCGTAGAGAGAGAGACCAGGTCAGTACCTGACCCTTAGAGAGAGAGACCAGGTCAGTACCTGACCCTTAAAAAGACCAGGTCAGTACCTGACCCATAGAGAGAGAGACCAGGTCAGTACCTGACCCTTAGAGAAAGAGAGACCAGGTCAGTACCTGACTCGTAGAGAGACAAGGTCAGTACCTGACCCTTAGAGATACCAGGTCAGTACCTGACTCGTAGAGAGACCAGGTCAGTACCTGACCCTTAGAGATACCAGGTCAGTACCTGACTCGTAGAGAGACCAGGTCAGTACCTGACCCTTAGAGAGAGAGACCAGGTCAGTATCTGAACCTTAGAGAGACCAGGTCAGTACCTGACTCGTAGAGAGACTAGGTCAGTACCTGAGCCTTAGAGAGACCAGGTCAGTACCTGACCCGTCGAGAGACCAGGTCAGTACCTGACTCGTAGAGAGACCAATTCAGTACCTGACTCGTAGAGAGACCAGGTCAGTACCTGACTCGTAGAGAGACCAGGTCAGTACCTGACTCTTAGAGAGAGAGACCAGGTCAGGACCTGACCCTTAGAGAGAGACCAGGTCAGTACCTGACCCGTAGAGAGAGAGACCAGGTCAGTACCTGACCCGGAGAGAGAGACCAGGTCAGTACCTGACCCGTAGAGAGAAAGACCAGGTCAGTACCTGACCCGTAGAGAGAGAGACCAGGTCAGTACCTGATCCGTAGAGTGAGAGACCAGGTCAATACCTGATCCGTAGAGAGAGAGACCAGGTCAGTACCTGATCCGTAGAGTGAGAGACCAGGTCAATACCTGATCCGTAGAGAGAGAGACCAGGTCAGTACCTGACCCTTAGAGACCCCAGGTCAGTACCTGACTCGTAGAGAGACCAGGTCAGTACCTAAACCTTAGAGAGAGAGACCAGGTCAGTACCTGAACCTTAGAGAGACCAGGTCAGTACCTGACTCGTAGAGAAGCCAGGTCAGTACCTGACCCTTATAGAGAGAGAGACCAGGTCAGTACCTGACCCGTCGAGAGACCAGGTCAGTACCTGACTCGTAGAGAGACCAGGTCAGTACCTGACCCGTAGAGTGAGAGACCAGACCAGTACCTGACCCTTAGAGAGAGAGACCAGGTCAGTACCTGACCCTTAGAGAGAGAGACCAGGTCAGTACCTGTCCCTTAGAGAGAGAGACCAGGTCAGTACCTGTCCCTTAGAGAGAGAGACCAGGTCAGTACGTGACCCGTGAGAGAGAGAGACCAGGTCAGTACCTGACCCGTAGAGAGAGAGACCAGGTCAGTACCTGACCCGTAGAGAGAGAGACCAGGTCAGTACCTGATCCGTAGAGTGAGAGACCAGGTCAGTACCTGATCCGTAGAGAGAGAGACCAGGTCAGTACCTGACCCTTAGAGAGAGAGACCAGGTCAGTACCTGACCCTTAGAGAGAGAGACCAGGTCAGTACCTGCCCCTTAAAAAGACCAGGTCAGTACCTGACCCTTAGAGAGAGAGACCAGGTCAGTACCTGACCCATAGAGAGAGAGACCAGGTCAGTACCTGACCCTTAGAGAGAGAGAGACCAGGTCAGCACCTGACTCGTAGAGAGACCAGGTCAGTACCTGACCCTTAGAGATACCAGGTCAGTATCTGACTCGTAGAGAGACCAGGTCAGCACCTGACCCTTAGATAGAGAGACCAGTTCAGTATCTGAACCTTAGAGAGACCAGGTCAGTACCTGACTCGTAGAGAGACTAGGTCAGTACCTGAGCCTTAGAGAGACCAGGTCAGTACCTGTCCCGTCGAGAGACCAGGTCAGTACCTGACTCATAGAGAGACCAGGTCAGTACCTGACTCGTAGAGAGACCAGGTCAGTACCTGACTCTTAGAGAGAGAGACCAGGTCAGTACCTGACCCTTAGAGAGAGACCAGGTCAGTACCTGACCCTTAGAGAGAGACCAGGTCAGTACCTGACCCTTAAAGAGAGAGACCAGGTCAGTACCTGACCCGTAGAGTGAGAGACCAGGTCAGTACCTGACCCTTGGAGAGAGAGACCAGGTCAGTACCTGACCCTTAGAGAGAGAGACCAGGTCAGTACCTGACCCTTAGAGAGAGAGACCAGGTCAGTACCTGACCCTTAGAGAGAGAGACCAGGTCAGTACCTGACCCTTAGAGACACCAGGTCAGTACCTGACTCGTAGAGAGACCAGGTCAGTACCTAAACCTTAGAGAGAGAGACCAGGTCAGTACCTGAACCTTAGAGAGACCAGGTCAGTACCTGACTCGTAGAGAAACCAGGTCAGTACCTGACCCGTAGAGTGAGAGACCAGGTCAGTACCTGACCCGTAGAGTGAGAGACCAGACCAGTACCTGACCCTTAGAGAGAGAGACCAGGTCAGTACCTGACCCTTAGAGAGAGAAACCAGGTCAGTACCTGTCCCTTAGAGAGAGAGACCAGGTCAGTACCTGTCCCTTAAAGAGAGAGACCAGGTCAGTACGTGACCCGTAGAAGAGAGAGACCAGGTCAGTACCTGACCCGTAGAGAGAGAGACCAGGTCAGTACCTGACCCGTAGAGAGAGAGAGACCAGGTCAGTACCTGACTCGTAGAGAGACCAGGTCAGTACCTGACCCTTAGAGATACCAGGTCAGTACCTGACTCGTAGAGAGACCAGGTCAGTACCTGACCCGTAGAGAGAGAGAGACCAGGTCAGTACCTGACTCGTAGAGAGACCAGGTCAGTATCTGAACCTTAGAGAGACCAGGTCAGTACCTGACTCGTAGAGAGACTAGGTCAGTACCTGAGCCTTAGAGAGACCAGGTCAGTACCTGTCCCGTCGAGAGACCAGGTCAGTACCTGACTCATAGAGAGACCAGGTCAGTACCTGACTCGTAGAGAGACCAGGTCAGTACCAGACCCGTAGAGAGACCAGGTCAGTACCTGACCCGTAGAGTGAGAGACCAGACCAGTACCTGACCCTTAGAGAGAGAGACCAGGTCAGTACCTGACCCTTAGAGAGAGAGACCAGGTCAGTACCTGTCCCTTAGAGAGAGAGACCAGGTCAGTACCTGTCCCTTAGAGAGAGAGACCAGGTCAGTACCTGACCCGTAGAGAGAGAAACCAGGTCAGTACCTGACCCGTAGAGAGAGAGACCAGGTCAGTACCTGACCCGTAGAGAGAGAGACCAGGTCAGTACCTGATCCGTAGAGTGAGAGACCAGGTCAGTACCTGATCCGTAGAGAGAGAGACCAGGTCAGTACCTGACCCTTAGAGAGAGAGACCAGGTCAGTACCTGACCCTTAGAGAGAGAGAGACCAGGTCAGTACCTGACCCATAGAGAGAGAGACCAGGTCAGTACCTGACCCTTAGAGAGAGAGAGACCAGGTCAGTACTTGACTCGTAGAGAGACAAGGTCAGTACCTGACCCTTAGAGATACCAGGTCAGTACCTGACTCGTAGAGAGACCAGGTCAGTACCTGACCCTTAGAGAGACCAGGTCAGTATCTGACTCGTAGAGAGACCAGGTCAGTACCTGACTCTTAGAGAGAGAGACCAGGTCAGTACCTGACCCTTAGAGAGAGACCAGGTCAGTACCTGACCCGTAGAGAGAGAGACCAGGTCAGTACCTGACCCTTAAAGAGAGAGACCAGGTCAGTACCTGACCCGTAGAGTGAGAGACCAGGTCAGTACCTGACCCTTGGAGAGAGAGACCAGGTCAGTACCTGACCCTTGGAGAGAGAGATCAGGTCAGTACCTGACCCGTAGAGAGAGAGACCAGGTCAGTACCTGACCCGTTGAGAGAGAGACCAGGTCAGTACCTGACCGGTAGAGAGAGACTAGGTCAGTACATGACCCGTAGAGAGAGAGACCAGATCAGTACCTGACCCTTAGAGAGAGAGACCAGGTCAGTACCTGACCCTTAGAGAGACCAGGTCAGTACCTGACCCTTAGAGAGAGAGACCAGGTCATTACCTGACCCGTCGAGAGACCAGGTCAGTACCTGAGTCGTAGAGAGACCAGGTCAGTACCTGACCCGTAGAGTGAGAGACCAGACCAGTACCTGACCCTTAGAGAGAGAGACCAGGTCAGTACCTGACCCTTAGAGAGAGAGACCAGGTCAGTACCTGTCCCTTAGAGAGAGAGACCAGGTCAGTACCTGTCCCTTAGAGAGAGAGACCAGGTCAGTACGTGACCCGTAGAGAGAGAGAGACCAGGTCAGTACCTGACCCGTAGAGAGAGAGACCAGGTCAGTACCTGACCCGTAGAGAGAGAGACCAGGTCAGTACCTGATCCGTAGAGTGAGAGACCAGGTCAGTACCTCATCCGTAGAGAGAGAGACCAGGTCAGTACCTGACCCTTAGAGAGAGAGACCAGGTCAGTACCTGACCCTTAGAGAGAGAGAGACCAGGTCAGTACCTGACCCTTAGAGAGAGAGAGACCAGGTCAGCACCTGACTCGTAGAGAGACCAGGTCAGTACCTGACCCTTAGAGATACCAGGTCAGTACCTGACTCGTAGAGAGACCAGGTCAGTACCTGACCCTTAGAGAGAGAGACCAGTTCAGTATCTGAACCTTAGAGAGACCAGGTCAGTACCTGACTCGTAGAGAGACTAGGTCAGTACCTGAGCCTTAGAGAGACCAGGTCAGTACCTGTCCCGTCGAGAGACCAGGTCAGTACCTGACTCATAGAGAGACCAGGTCAGTACCTGACTCGTAGAGAGACCAGGTCAGTACCTGACCCCTAGAGATACCAGGTCAGTACCTGACTCGTAGAGAGACCAGGTCAGTACCTGACCCGTAGAGAGAGAGAGACCAGGTCAGTACCTGACTCGTAGAGAGACCAGGTCAGTATCTGAACCTTAGAGAGACCAGGTCAGTACCTGACTCGTAGAGAGACTAGGTCAGTACCTGAGCCTTAGAGAGACCAGGTCAGTACCTGTCCCGTCGAGAGACCAGGTCAGTACCTGACTCATAGAGAGACCAGGTCAGTACCTGACTCGTAGAGAGACCATGTCAGTACCAGACCCGTAGAGAGACCAGGTCAGTACCTGACCCGTAGAGTGAGAGACCAGACCAGTACCTGACCCTTAGAGAGAGAGACCAGGTCAGTACCTGACCCTTAGAGAGAGAGACCAGGTCAGTACCTGACCCTTAGAGAGAGATACCAGGTCAGTACCTGACCCTTAGAGAGAGAGACCAGGTCAGTACCTGACCCTTAGAGAGAGAGACCAGGTCAGTACCTGACCCTTAGAGAGAGAGACCAGGTCAGTACCTGACCCTTAGAGAGAGAGACCAGGTCAGTACCTGACCCGTAGAGAGAGAGACCAGGTCAGTACCTGACCCTTAGAGAGAGAGACCAGGTCAGTACCTGACCCTTAGAGAGAGAGACCAGGTCAGTACCTGACCCTTAGAGAGAGAGACCAGGTCAGTACCTGTCCCTTAGAGAGAGAGACCAGGTCAGTACCTGTCCCTTAGAGAGAGAGACCAGGTCAGTACCTGACCCGTAGAGAGAGAGACCAGGTCAGTACCTGACCCGTAGAGAGAGAGACCAGGTCAGTACCTGATCCGTAGAGTGAGAGACCAGGTCAGTACCTGATCCGTAGAGAGAGAGACCAGGTCAGTACCTGACCCTTAGAGAGAGAGACCAGGTCAGTACCTGACCCTTAAAAAGACCAGGTCAGTACCTGACCCATAGAGAGAGAGACCAGGTCAGTACCTGACCCTTAGAGAAAGAGAGACCAGGTCAGTACCTGACTCGTAGAGAGACAAGGTCAGTACCTGACCCTTAGAGATACCAGGTCAGTACCTGACTCGTAGAGAGACCAGGTCAGTACCTGACCCTTAGAGATACCAGGTCAGTACCTGACTCGTAGAGAGACCAGGTCAGTACCTGACCCTTAGAGAGAGAGACCAGGTCAGTATCTGAACCTTAGAGAGACCAGGTCAGTACCTGACTCGTAGAGAGACTAGGTCAGTACCTGAGCCTTAGAGAGACCAGGTCAGTACCTGACCCGTCGAGAGACCAGGTCAGTACCTGACTCGTAGAGAGACCAATTCGGTACCTGACTCGTAGAGAGACCAGGTCAGTACCTGACTCGTAGAGAGACCAGGTCAGTACCTGACTCTTAGAGAGAGAGACCAGGTCAGGACCTGACCCTTAGAGAGAGACCAGGTCAGTACCTGACCCGTAGAGAGAGAGACCAGGTCAGTACCTGACCCGTAGAGTGAGAGAGACCAGGTCAGTACCTGACCCGTAGAGAGAAAGACCAGGTCAGTACCTGACCCGTAGAGAGAGAGACCAGGTCAGTACCTGATCCGTAGAGTAAGAGACCAGGTCAATACCTGATCCGTAGAGAGAGAGACCAGGTCAGTACCTGATCCGTAGAGTGAGAGACCAGGTCAATACCTGATCCGTAGAGAGAGAGACCAGGTCAGTACCTGACCCTTAGAGACCCCAGGTCAGTACCTGACTCGTAGAGAGACCAGGTCAGTACCTAAACCTTAGAGAGAGAGACCAGGTCAGTACCTGAACCTTAGAGAGACCAGGTCAGTACCTGACTCGTAGAGAAGCCAGGTCAGTACCTGACCCTTATAGAGAGAGAGACCAGGTCAGTACCTGACCCGTCGAGAGACCAGGTCAGTACCTGACTCGTAGAGAGACCAGGTCAGTACCTGACCCGTAGAGTGAGAGACCAGACCAGTACCTGACCCTTAGAGAGAGAGACCAGGTCAGTACCTGACCCTTAGAGAGAGAGACCAGGTCAGTACCTGTCCCTTAGAGAGAGAGACCAGGTCAGTACCTGTCCCTTAGAGAGAGAGACCAGGTCAGTACGTGACCCGTAGAGAGAGAGACCAGGTCAGTACCTGACCCGTAGAGAGAGAGACCAGGTCAGTACCTGACCCGTAGAGAGAGAGACCAGGTCAGTACCTGATCCGTAGAGTGAGAGACCAGGTCAGTACCTGATCCGTAGAGAGAGAGACCAGGTCAGTACCTGACCCTTAGAGAGAGAGACCAGGTCAGTACCTGACCCTTAGAGAGAGAGAGACCAGGTCAGTACCTGCCCCTTAAAAAGACCAGGTCAGTACCTGACCCTTAGAGAGAGAGACCAGGTCAGTACCTGACCCATAGAGAGAGAGACCAGGTCAGTACCTGACCCTTAGAGAGAGAGAGACCAGGTCAGCACCTGACTCGTAGAGAGACCAGGTCAGTACCTGACCCTTAGAGATACCAGGTCAGTATCTGACTCGTAGAGAGACCAGGTCAGCACCTGACCCTTAGATAGAGAGACCAGTTCAGTATCTGAACCTTAGAGAGACCAGGTCAGTACCTGACTCGTAGAGAGACTAGGTCAGTACCTGAGCCTTAGAGAGACCAGGTCAGTACCTGTCCCGTCGAGAGACCAGGTCAGTACCTGACTCATAGAGAGACCAGGTCAGTACCTGACTCGTAGAGAGACCAGGTCAGTACCTGACTCTTAGAGAGAGAGACCAGGTCAGTACCTGACCCTTAGAGAGAGACCAGGTCAGTACCTGACCCTTAGAGAGAGACCAGGTCAGTACCTGACCCTTAAAGAGAGAGACCAGGTCAGTACCTGACCCGTAGAGTGAGAGACCAGGTCAGTACCTGACCCTTGGAGAGAGAGACCAGGTCAGTACCTGACCCTTAGAGAGAGAGACCAGGTCAGTACCTGACCCTTAGAGAGAGAGACCAGGTCAGTACCTGACCCTTAGAGAGAGAG
This sequence comes from Salvelinus alpinus, assembly GCF_045679555.1. Taxonomy (NCBI): domain Eukaryota; kingdom Metazoa; phylum Chordata; class Actinopteri; order Salmoniformes; family Salmonidae; genus Salvelinus; species Salvelinus alpinus. The sequence continues at coordinate 4,058,352 of NC_092096.1, read as the reverse complement.
ACCAGGTCAGTACCTGACCCTTAGAGACACCAGGTCAGTACCTGACTCGTAGAGAGACCAGGTCAGTACCTAAACCTTAGAGAGAGAGACCAGGTCAGTACCTGAACCTTAGAGAGACCAGGTCAGTACCTGACTCGTAGAGAAACCAGGTCAGTACCTGACCCGTAGAGTGAGAGACCAGGTCAGTACCTGACCCGTAGAGTGAGAGACCAGACCAGTACCTGACCCTTAGAGAGAGAGACCAGGTCAGTACCTGACCCTTAGAGAGAGAAACCAGGTCAGTACCTGTCCCTTAGAGAGAGAGACCAGGTCAGTACCTGTCCCTTAAAGAGAGAGACCAGGTCAGTACGTGACCCGTAGAGAGAGAGAGACCAGGTCAGTACCTGACCCGTAGAGAGAGAGACCAGGTCAGTACCTGACCCGTAGAGAGAGAGAGACGGTCAGTACCTGACTCGTAGAGAGACCAGGTCAGTACCTGACCCTTAGAGATACCAGGTCAGTACCTGACTCGTAGAGAGACCAGGTCAGTACCTGACCCGTAGAGAGAGAGACCAGGTCAGTACCTGACTCGTAGAGAGACCAGGTCAGTATCTGAACCTTAGAGAGACCAGGTCAGTACCTGACTCGTAGAGAGACTAGGTCAGTACCTGAGCCTTAGAGAGACCAGGTCAGTACCTGTCCCGTCGAGAGACCAGGTCAGTACCTGACTCATAGAGAGACCAGGTCAGTACCTGACTCGTAGAGAGACCAGGTCAGTACCAGACCCGTAGAGAGACCAGGTCAGTACCTGACCCGTAGAGTGAGAGACCAGACCAGTACCTGACCCTTAGAGAGAGAGACCAGGTCAGTACCTGACCCTTAGAGAGAGAGACCAGGTCAGTACCTGTCCCTTAGAGAGAGAGACCAGGTCAGTACCTGTCCCTTAGAGAGAGAGACCAGGTCAGTACCTGACCCGTAGAGAGAGAAACCAGGTCAGTACCTGACCCGTAGAGAGAGAGACCAGGTCAGTACCTGACCCGTAGAGAGAGAGACCAGGTCAGTACCTGATCCGTAGAGTGAGAGACCAGGTCAGTACCTGATCCGTAGAGAGAGAGACCAGGTCAGTACCTGACCCTTGAGAGAGAGACCAGGTCAGTACCTGACCCTTAGAGAGAGACCAGGTCAGTACCTGACCCATAGAGAGAGAGACCAGGTCAGTACCTGACCCTTAGAGAGAGAGAGACCAGGTCAGTACTTGACTCGTAGAGAGACAAGGTCAGTACCTGACCCTTAGAGATACCAGGTCGGTACCTGACTCGTAGAGAGACCAGGTCAGTACCTGACCCTTAGAGAGACCAGGTCAGTATCTGACTCGTAGAGAGACCAGGTCAGTACCTGACTCTTAGAGAGAGAGACCAGGTCAGTACCTGACCCTTAGAGAGAGACCAGGTCAGTACCTGACCCGTAGAGAGAGAGACCAGGTCAGTACCTGACCCTTAAAGAGAGAGACCAGGTCAGTACCTGACCCGTAGAGTGAGAGACCAGGTCAGTACCTGACCCTTGGAGAGAGAGACCAGGTCAGTACCTGACCCTTGGAGAGAGAGATCAGGTCAGTACCTGACCCGTAGAGAGAGAGACCAGGTCAGTACCTGACCCGTTGAGAGAGAGACCAGGTCAGTACCTGACCGGTAGAGAGAGACTAGGTCAGTACATGACCCGTAGAGAGAGAGACCAGATCAGTACCTGACCCTTAGAGAGAGAGACCAGGTCAGTACCTGACCCTTAGAGAGACCAGGTCAGTACCTGACCCTTAGAGAGAGAGACCAGGTCATTACCTGACCCGTCGAGAGACCAGGTCAGTACCTGAGTCGTAGAGAGACCAGGTCAGTACCTGACCCGTAGAGTGAGAGACCAGACCAGTACCTGACCCTTAGAGAGAGAGACCAGGTCAGTACCTGACCCTTAGAGAGAGAGACCAGGTCAGTACCTGTCCCTTAGAGAGAGAGACCAGGTCAGTACCTGTCCCTTAGAGAGAGAGACCAGGTCAGTACGTGACCCGTAGAGAGAGAGACCAGGTCAGTACCTGACCCGTAGAGAGAGAGACCAGGTCAGTACCTGACCCGTAGAGAGAGAGACCAGGTCAGTACCTGATCCGTAGAGTGAGAGACCAGGTCAGTACCTCATCCGTAGAGAGAGAGACCAGGTCAGTACCTGACCCTTAGAGAGAGACCAGGTCAGTACCTGACCCTTAGAGAGAGAGAGACCAGGTCAGTACCTGACCCTTAGAGAGAGAGACCAGGTCAGCACCTGACTCGTAGAGAGACCAGGTCAGTACCTGACCCTTAGAGATACCAGGTCAGTACCTGACTCGTAGAGAGACCAGGTCAGTACCTGACCCTTAGAGAGAGAGACCAGTTCAGTATCTGAACCTTAGAGAGACCAGGTCAGTACCTGACTCGTAGAGAGACTAGGTCAGTACCTGAGCCTTAGAGAGACCAGGTCAGTACCTGTCCCGTCGAGAGACCAGGTCAGTACCTGACTCATAGAGAGACCAGGTCAGTACCTGACTCGTAGAGAGACCAGGTCAGTACCTGACTCTTAGAGAGAGAGACCAGGTCAGTACCTGACCCTTAGAGAGAGACCAGGTCAGTACCTGACCCGTAGAGAGAGAGACCAGGTCAGTACCTGACCCTTAAAGAGAGAGACCAGGTCAGTACCTGACCTTTAGAGAGAGAGAGACCAGGTCAGTACCTGCCCCTTAAAAAGACCAGGTCAGTACCTGACCCTTAGAGAGAGAGACCAGGTCAGTACCTGACCCTTAGAGAAAGAGAGACCAGGTCAGTACCTGACTCGTAGAGAGACAAGGTCAGTACCTGACCCTTAGAGATACCAGGTCAGTACCTGACTCGTAGAGAGACCAGGTCAGTACCTGACCCTTAGAGATACCAGGTCAGTACCTGACTCGTAGAGAGACCAGGTCAGTACCTGACCCTTAGAGAGAGAGACCAGGTCAGTATCTGAACCTTAGAGAGACCAGGTCAGTACCTGACTCGTAGAGAGACTAGGTCAGTACCTGAGCCTTAGAGAGACCAGGTCAGTACCTGACCCGTCGAGAGACCAGGTCAGTACCTGACTCGTAGAGAGACCAATTCAGTACCTGACTCGTAGAGAGACCAGGTCAGTACCTGACTCGTAGAGAGACCAGGTCAGTACCTGACTCTTAGAGAGAGAGACCAGGTCAGGACCTGACCCTTAGAGAGAGACCAGGTCAGTACCTGACCCGTAGAGAGAGAGACCAGGTCAGTACCTGACCCGTAGAGTGAGAGAGACCAGGTCAGTACCTGACCCATAGAGAGAAAGACCAGGTCAGTACCTGACCCGTAGAGAGAGAGACCAGGTCAGTACCTGATCCGTAGAGTGAGAGACCAGGTCAATACCTGATCCGTAGAGAGAGAGACCAGGTCAGTACCTGATCCGTAGAGTGAGAGACCAGGTCAATACCTGATCCGTAGAGAGAGAGACCAGGTCAGTACCTGACCCTTAGAGACACCAGGTCAGTACCTGACTCGTAGAGAGACCAGGTCAGTACCTAAACCTTAGAGAGAGAGACCAGGTCAGTACCTGAACCTTAGAGAGACCAGGTCAGTACCTGACTCGTAGAGAAGCCAGGTCAGTACCTGACCCTTATAGAGAGAGAGACCAGGTCAGTACCTGACCCGTCGAGAGACCAGGTCAGTACCTGACTCGTAGAGAGACCAGGTCAGTACCTGACCCGTAGAGTGAGAGACCAGACCAGTACCTGACCCTTAGAGAGAGAGACCAGGTCAGTACCTGACCCTTAGAGAGAGACCAGGTCAGTACCTGTCCCTTAGAGAGAGAGACCAGGTCAGTACCTGTCCCTTAGAGAGAGAGACCAGGTCAGTACGTGACCCGTGAGAGAGAGAGACCAGGTCAGTACCTGACCCGTAGAGAGAGAGACCAGGTCAGTACCTGACCCGTAGAGAGAGAGACCAGGTCAGTACCTGATCCGTAGAGTGAGAGACCAGGTCAGTACCTGATCCGTAGAGAGAGAGACCAGGTCAGTACCTGACCCTTAGAGAGAGAGACCAGGTCAGTACCTGACCCTTAGAGAGAGAGAGACCAGGTCAGTACCTGCCCCTTAAAAAGACCAGGTCAGTACCTGACCCTTAGAGAGAGAGACCAGGTCAGTACCTGACCCATAGAGAGAGAGACCAGGTCAGTACCTGACCCTTAGAGAGAGAGACCAGGTCAGCACCTGACTCGTAGAGAGACCAGGTCAGTACCTGACCCTTAGAGATACCAGGTCAGTATCTGACTCGTAGAGAGACCAGGTCAGTACCTGACCCTTAGAGAGAGAGACCAGTTCAGTATCTGAACCTTAGAGAGACCAGGTCAGTACCTGACTCGTAGAGAGACTAGGTCAGTACCTGAGCCTTAGAGAGACCAGGTCAGTACCTGTCCCGTCGAGAGACCAGGTCAGTACCTGACTCATAGAGAGACCAGGTCAGTACCTGACTCGTAGAGAGACCAGGTCAGTACCTGACTCTTAGAGAGAGAGACCAGGTCAGTACCTGACCCTTAGAGAGAGACCAGGTCAGTACCTGACCCGTAGAGAGAGAGACCAGGTCAGTACCTACCCCTTAAAGAGAGAGACCAGGTCAGTACCTGACCCGTAGAGTGAGAGACCAGGTCAGTACCTGACCCTTGGAGAGAGAGACCAGGTCAGTACCTGACCCTTAGAGAGAGAGACCAGGTCAGTACCTGACCCTTAGAGAGAGAGACCAGGTCAGTACCTGACCCTTAGAGAGAGAGACCAGGTCAGTACCTGACCCTTAGAGACACCAGGTCAGTACCTGACTCGTAGAGAGACCAGGTCAGTACCTGACTCGTAGAGAGACCAGGTCAGTACCTAAACCTTAGAGAGAGAGACCAGGTCAGTACCTGAACCTTAGAGAGACCAGGTCAGTACCTGACTCGTAGAGAAACCAGGTCAGTACCTGACCCGTAGAGAGACCAGGTCAGTACCTGACCCGTAGAGTGAGAGACCAGACCAGTACCTGACCCTTAGAGAGAGAGACCAGGTCAGTACCTGACCCTTAGAGAGAGAAACCAGGTCAGTACCTGTCCCTTAGAGAGAGAGACCAGGTCAGTACCTGTCCCTTAAAGAGAGAGACCAGGTCAGTACGTGACCCGTAGAGAGAGAGACCAGGTCAGTACCTGACCCGTAGAGAGAGAGACCAGGTCAGTACCTGACCCTTAAAGAGAGAGACCAGGTCAGTACCTGACCTTTAGAGAGAGAGAGACCAGGTCAGTACCTGCCCCTTAAAAAGACCAGGTCAGTACCTGACCCTTAGAGAGAGAGACCAGGTCAGTACCTGACCCATAGAGAGAGAGACCAGGTCAGTACCTGACCCTTAGAGAAAGAGAGACCAGGTCAGTACCTGACTCGTAGAGAGACAAGGTCAGTACCTGACCCTTAGAGATACCAGGTCAGTACCTGACTCGTAGAGAGACCAGGTCAGTACCTGACCCTTAGAGATACCAGGTCAGTACCTGACTCGTAGAGAGACCAGGTCAGTACCTGACCCTTAGAGAGAGAGACCAGGTCAGTATCTGAACCTTAGAGAGACCAGGTCAGTACCTGACTCGTAGAGAGACTAGGTCAGTACCTGAGCCTTAGAGAGACCAGGTCAGTACCTGACCCGTTGAGAGACCAGGTCAGTACCTGACTCGTAGAGAGACCAATTCAGTACCTGACTCGTAGAGAGACCAGGTCAGTACCTGACTCGTAGAGAGACCAGGTCAGTACCTGACTCTTAGAGAGAGACCAGGTCAGGACCTGACCCTTAGAGAGAGACCAGGTCAGTACCTGACCCGTAGAGAGAGAGACCAGGTCAGTACCTGACCCGTAGAGTGAGAGAGACCAGGTCAGTACCTGACCCGTAGAGAGAAAGACCAGGTCAGTACCTGACCCGTAGAGAGAGAGACCAGGTCAGTACCTGATCCGTAGAGTGAGAGACCAGGTCAATACCTGATCCGTAGAGAGAGAGACCAGGTCAGTACCTGATCCGTAGAGTGAGAGACCAGGTCAATACCTGATCCGTAGAGAGAGAGACCAGGTCAGTACCTGACCCTTAGAGACACCAGGTCAGTACCTGACTCGTAGAGAGACCAGGTCAGTACCTAAACCTTAGAGAGAGAGACCAGGTCAGTACCTGAACCTTAGAGAGACCAGGTCAGTACCTGACTCGTAGAGAAGCCAGGTCAGTACCTGACCCTTATAGAGAGAGAGACCAGGTCAGTACCTGACCCGTCGAGAGACCAGGTCAGTACCTGACTCGTAGAGAGACCAGGTCAGTACCTGACCCGTAGAGTGAGAGACCAGACCAGTACCTGACCCTTAGAGAGAGAGACCAGGTCAGTACCTGACCCTTAGAGAGAGAGACCAGGTCAGTACCTGTCCCTTAGAGAGAGAGACCAGGTCAGTACCTGTCCCTTAGAGAGAGAGAGACCAGGTCAGTACCTGACCCGTAGAGAGAGAGACCAGGTCAGTACCTGACCCGTAGAGAGAGAGACCAGGTCAGTACCTGATCCGTAGAGTGAGAGACCAGGTCAGTACCTGATCCGTAGAGAGAGAGACCAGGTCAGTACCTGACCCTTAGAGAGAGAGACCAGGTCAGTACCTGACCCTTAGAGAGAGAGAGACCAGGTCAGTACCTGCCCCTTAAAAAGACCAGGTCAGTACCTGACCCTTAGAGAGAGAGACCAGGTCAGTACCTGACCCATAGAGAGAGAGACCAGGTCAGTACCTGACCCTTAGAGAGAGAGAGACCAGGTCAGCACCTGACTCGTAGAGAGACCAGGTCAGTACCTGACCCTTAGAGATACCAGGTCAGTATCTGACTCGTAGAGAGACCAGGTCAGTACCTGACCCTTAGAGAGAGAGACCAGTTCAGTATCTGAACCTTAGAGAGACCAGGTCAGTACCTGACTCGTAGAGAGACTAGGTCAGTACCTGAGCCTTAGAGAGACCAGGTCAGTACCTGTCCCGTCGAGAGACCAGGTCAGTACCTGACTCATAGAGAGACCAGGTCAGTACCTGACTCGTAGAGAGACCAGGTCAGTACCTGACTCTTAGAGAGAGAGACCAGGTCAGTACCTGACCCTTAGAGAGAGACCAGGTCAGTACCTGACCCGTAGAGAGAGAGACCAGGTCAGTACCTGACCCTTAAAGAGAGAGACCAGGTCAGTACCTGACCCGTAGAGTGAGAGACCAGGTCAGTACCTGACCCTTGGAGAGAGAGACCAGGTCAGTACCTGACCCTTAGAGAGAGAGACCAGGTCAGTACCTGACCCTTAGAGAGAGAGACCAGGTCAGTACCTGACCCTTAGAGAGAGAGACCAGGTCAGTACCTGACCCTTAGAGACACCAGGTCAGTACCTGACTCGTAGAGAGACCAGGTCAGTACCTAAACCTTAGAGAGAGAGACCAGGTCAGTACCTGAACCTTAGAGAGACCAGGTCAGTACCTGACTCGTAGAGAAACCAGGTCAGTACCTGACCCGTAGAGAGACCAGGTCAGTACCTGACCCGTAGAGTGAGAGACCAGACCAGTACCTGACCCTTAGAGAGAGAGACCAGGTCAGTACCTGACCCTTAGAGAGAGAAACCAGGTCAGTACCTGTCCCTTAGAGAGAGAGACCAGGTCAGTACCTGTCCCTTAAAGAGAGAGACCAGGTCAGTACGTGACCCGTAGAGAGAGAGAGACCAGGTCAGTACCTGACCCGTAGAGAGAGAGACCAGGTCAGTACCTGACCCTTAAAGAGAGAGACCAGGTCAGTACCTGACCTTTAGAGAGAGAGAGACCAGGTCAGTACCTGCCCCTTAAAAAGACCAGGTCAGTACCTGACCCTTAGAGAGAGAGACCAGGTCAGTACCTGACCCATAGAGAGAGAGACCAGGTCAGTACCTGACCCTTAGAGAAAGAGAGACCAGGTCAGTACCTGACTCGTAGAGAGACAAGGTCAGTACCTGACCCTTAGAGATACCAGGTCAGTACCTGACTCGTAGAGAGACCAGGTCAGTACCTGACCCTTAGAGATACCAGGTCAGTACCTGACTCGTAGAGAGACCAGGTCAGTACCTGACCCGTAGAGAGAGAGAGACCAGGTCAGTACCTGACTCGTAGAGAGACCAGGTCAGTATCTGAACCTTAGAGAGACCAGGTCAGTACCTGACTCGTAGAGAGACTAGGTCAGTACCTGAGCCTTAGAGAGACCAGGTCAGTACCTGTCCCGTCGAGAGACCAGGTCAGTACCTCACTCATAGAGAGACCAGGTCAGTACCTGACTCGTAGAGAGACCAGGTCAGTACCAGACCCGTAGAGAGACCAGGTCAGTACCTGACCCGTAGAGTGAGAGACCAGACCAGTACCTGGCCCTTAGAGAGAGAGACCAGGTCAGTACCTGACCCTTAGAGAGAGAGACCAGGTCAGTACCTGTCCCTTAGAGAGAGAGACCAGGTCAGTACCTGTCCCTTAGAGAGAGAGACCAGGTCAGTACCTGACCCGTAGAGAGAGAGACCAGGTCAGTACCTGACCCATAGAGAGAGAGACCAGGTCAGTACCTGACCCGTAGAGAGAGAGACCAGGTCAGTACCTGATCCGTAGAGTGAGAGACCAGGTCAGTACCTGATCCGTAGAGAGAGAGACCAGGTCAGTACCTGACCCTTAGAGAGAGAGAGACCAGGTCAGTACCTGACCCATAGAGAGAGAGACCAGGTCAGTACCTGACCCTTAGAGAGAGAGAGACCAGGTCAGTACCTGACTCGTAGAGAGACAAGGTCAGTACCTGACCCTTAGAGATACCAGGTCAGTACCTGACTCGTAGAGAGACCAGGTCAGTACCTGACCCTTAGAGAGACCAGGTCAGTATCTGACTCGTAGAGAGACCAGGTCAGTACCTGACTCTTAGAGAGAGAGACCAGGTCAGTACCTGACCCTTAGAGAGAGACCAGGTCAGTACCTGACCCGTAGAGAGAGAGACCAGGTCAGTACCTGACCCTTAAAGAGAGAGACCAGGTCAGTACCTGACCCGTAGAGTGAGAGACCAGGTCAGTACCTGACCCTTGGAGAGAGAGACCAGGTCAGTACCTGACCCTTGGAGAGAGAGATCAGGTCAGTACCTGACCCGTAGAGAGAGAGACCAGGTCAGTACCTGACCCGTTGAGAGAGAGACCAGGTCAGTACCTGACCGGTAGAGAGAGACTAGGTCAGTACATGACCCGTAGAGAGAGAGACCAGATCAGTACCTGACCCTTAGAGAGAGAGACCAGGTCAGTACCTGACCCTTAGAGAGACCAGGTCAGTACCTGACCCTTAGAGAGAGAGACCAGGTCATTACCTGACCCGTCGAGAGACCAGGTCAGTACCTGACTCGTAGAGAGACCAGGTCAGTACCTGACCCGTAGAGTGAGAGACCAGACCAGTACCTGACCCTTAGAGAGAGAGACCAGGTCAGTACCTGACCCTTAGAGAGAGAGACCAGGTCAGTACCTGTCCCTTAGAGAGAGAGACCAGGTCAGTACCTGTCCCTTAGAGAGAGACCAGGTCAGTACGTGACCCGTAGAGAGAGAGAGACCAGGTCAGTACCTGACCCGTAGAGAGAGAGACCAGGTCAGTACCTGACCCGTAGAGAGAGAGACCAGGTCAGTACCTGATCCGTAGAGTGAGAGACCAGGTCAGTACCTGATCCGTAGAGAGAGAGACCAGGTCAGTACCTGATCCGTAGAGTGAGAGACCAGGTCAGTACCTGATCCGTAGAGAGAGAGACCAGGTCAGTACCTGACCCTTAGAGAGAGAGACCAGGTCAGTACCTGACCCTTAGAGAGAGAGAGACCAGGTCAGTACCTGACCCTTAGAGAGAGAGAGACCAGGTCAGCACCTGACTCGTAGAGAGACCAGGTCAGTACCTGACCCTTAGAGATACCAGGTCAGTACCTGACTCGTAGAGAGACCAGGTCAGTACCTGACCCTTAGAGAGAGAGACCAGTTCAGTATCTGAACCTTAGAGAGACCAGGTCAGTACCTGACTCGTAGAGAGACTAGGTCAGTACCTGAGCCTTAGAGAGACCAGGTCAGTACCTGTCCCGTCGAGAGACCAGGTCAGTACCTGACTCATAGAGAGACCAGGTCAGTACCTGACTCGTAGAGAGACCAGGTCAGTACCTGACTCTTAGAGAGAGAGACCAGGTCAGTACCTGACCCTTAGAGAGAGACCAGGTCAGTACCTGACCCGTAGAGAGAGAGACCAGGTCAGTACCTGACCCTTAAAGAGAGAGACCAGGTCAGTACCTGACCCGTAGAGTGAGAGACCAGGTCAGTACCTGACCCTTGGAGAGAGAGACCAGGTCAGTACCTGACCCTTAGAGAGAGAGACCAGGTCAGTACCTGACCCTTAGAGAGAGAGACCAGGTCAGTACCTGACCCTTAGAGAGAGAGACCAGGTCAGTACCTGACCCTTAGAGACACCAGGTCAGTACCTGACTCGTAGAGAAACCAGGTCAGTACCTGACTCGTAGAGAGACCAGGTCAGTACCTAAACCTTAGAGAGAGAGACCAGGTCAGTACCTGAACCTTAGAGAGACCAGGTCAGTACCTGACTCATAGAGAAACCAGGTCAGTACCTGACCCGTAGAGAGACCAGGTCAGTACCTGACCCGTAGAGTGAGAGACCAGACCAGTACCTGACCCTTAGAGAGAGAGACCAGGTCAGTACCTGACCCTTAGAGAGAGAAACCAGGTCAGTACCTGTCCCTTAGAGAGAGAGACCAGGTCAGTACCTGTCCCTTAGAGAGAGAGACCAGGTCAGTACGTGACCCGTAGAGAGAGAGAGACCAGGTCAGTACCTGACCCGTAGAGAGAGAGACCAGGTCAGTACCTGACCCGTAGAGAGAGAGAGACCAGGTCAGTACCTGACTCGTAGAGAGACCAGGTCAGTACCTGACCCTTAGAGATACCAGGTCAGTACCTGACTCGTAGAGAGACCAGGTCAGTACCTGACCCGTAGAGAGAGAGAGACCAGGTCAGTATCTGAACCTTAGAGAGACCAGGTCAGTACCTGACTCGTAGAGAGACTAGGTCAGTACCTGAGCCTTAGAGAGACCAGGTCAGTACCTGTCCCGTCGAGAGACCAGGTCAGTACCTGACTCATAGAGAGACCAGGTCAGTACCTGACCCGTAGAGAGAGAGACCAGGTCAGTACCTGACCCGTAGAGAGACCAGGTCAGTACCTGACCCTTACAGAGACCAGGTCAGTACCTGACCCTTAGAGAGAGAGACCAGGTCATTACCTGACCCGTAGATAGAGAGACCAGGTCAGTACCTGACCCGTAGAGAGACCAGGTCAGTACCTGACCCTTAGAGAGAGAGACCAGGTCAGTACCTGAACCTTAGAGAGACCAGGTCAGTACCTGACTCGTAGAGAGACCAGGTCAGTACCTGACCCTTAGAGAGACCAGGTCAGTACCTGACCCGTAGAGAGAGAGACCAGGTCAGTACCTGTCTAGCCTGCCAGAAATTTGAGAGGGTGAAGACTGTGGCGCCGGAGTTGAAGCCCATCAAAGTTGTTCCACTACGGTCCCCCTTCTGAGACTGTCTGTTGAGAACAAGTCTCTTCAAGTCCTCCTTCTGAGACTGTCTGTCTGTTGAGAACAAGTCTCTTCAAGTCCCCCTTCATAGACCGTCTGCCTGTTGAGAACAAGTCTCTTCAAGTCCCCTTCTGAGACCGTCTGTTGAGATCAAGTCTCTTCAAGTCCTCCTTCTGAGACCGTCTGTCTGTTGAGATCAAGTCTCTTCAAGTCCCCCTTCTGAGACTGTCTGTCTGTTGAGATCAAGTCTCTTCAAGTCCTCCTTCTGAGACCGTCTGTCTGTTGAGATCAAGTCTCTTCAAGTCCCCATTCAGAGACTGTCTGTCTGTTGAGAACAAGTCTCTTCAAGTCCCCCTTCTGAGACCGTCTGCCTGTTGAGAACAAGTCTCTTCAAGTCCTCCTTCTGAGACCGTCTGTCTGTTGAGAACAAGTCTTTTCAAGTCCCCCTTCTGAGACTGTCTGTCTGTTGAGAACAAGTCTCTTCAAGTCCCCCTTCTGAGACCGTCTGCCTGTTGAGAACAAGTCTCTTCAAGTCCTCCTTCTGAGACCGTCTGTTGAGAACAAGTCTTTTCAAGTCCCCCTTCTGAGACTGTCTGTCTGTTGAGAACAAGTCTCTTCAAGTCCCCCTTCTGAGACCGTCTGCCTGTTGAGAACAAGTCTCTTCAAGTCCTCCTTCTGAGAACGTCTGTTGAGAACAAGTCTCTTCAAGTCCTCCTTCTGAGACTGTCTGTTGAGAACAAGTCTCTTCAAGTCCTCCTTCTGAGACCGTCTGTCTGTTGAGAACAAGTCTCTTCAAGTCCTCCTTCTGAGACCGTCTGTCTGTTGAGAACAAGTCTCTTCAAGTCCTCCTTCTGAGTCTGCCTGTTGAGAACAAGTCTCTTCAAGTCCCCCTTCTGAGACCGCCTGTTGAGGACAGGTGACCGGCTGAACCTCCCAACACAGCACCCACTTCTTTATTCTACACACCAGAATTAACTATTTCATTCTGATTGTCATGTGTCCAAAAAATAATATTTGGAAATAAATGAATGGCACAACTGTACCAAAAACAATCAGTTTATGTATTAAAATCTTAAATATTGTCAGGTTGGTTTTCACAGCTGTTTCATAAGGTGTTCATTGTTGTAAGTTGTAAGTTATCCGTTGATGGTATTTGTTTGTTCTACATTATTCATTGTTGTATATCCTAGGACCTACAATAGATACATATATTCAACCACAAGGGGGTGCTAACGAGCTATGTGAGATAGAACAATATGTATCATAATAGAGGACTACTACATAATTTAGGCTGTAATGATGATCTCCAAAACGAATCATTAGGTCATCACACCGTTGACATAGCAACGGACGCTAATAGTTGATCGAATCCCATTGTGACGTAGAGGAGGTCATTATTTGGCATGACGGGGCCATAGGACTCTATATATGGAACAGAGTGCCTATTTGGAACACACATGAGGATCGATGACCCTGATGTGTCGATCAGGATCGATGACCCTGACATCAGGATCGATGACCCTGATGTGTAGTCCCCACCACACCTCTTATGAGGATCGATGACCCTGATGTGTAGTCCCCACCACACCTCTTATGAGGATCGATGACCCTGATGTGTAGTCCCCACCACACCTCTTATGAGGATCGATGACCCTGATGTGTAGTCCCCACCACACCTCTTATGAGGATCGATGACCCTGATGTGTAGTCCCCACCACACCTCTTATGAGGATCGATGACCCTGATGTGTAGTCCCCACCACACCTCTTATGAGGATCGATGACCCTGATGTGTAGTCCCCACCACACCTCTTATGAGGATCGATGACCCTGATGTGTAGTCCCCACCACACCACCTATGAGGATCGATGACCCTGATGTGTAGTCCCCACCACACCTCTTATGAGGATCGCTGACCCTGATGTGTAGTCCCCACCACACCTCTTATGAGGATCGATGACCCTGGTGTAGTCCCCACCACACCTCTTATGAGGATCGATGACCCTGATGTGTAGTCCCCACCACACCTCTTATGAGGATCGCTGACCCTGATGTGTAGTCCCCACCACACCTCTTATGAGGATCTATGACCCTGATGTGTAGTCCCCACCACCTCTTATGAGGATCGATGACCCTGATGTGTAGTCCCCACCACCTCTTATGAGGATCGATGACCCTGATGTGTAGTCCCCACCACCTCTTATGAGGATCGATGACCCTGATGTGTAGTCCCCACCACACCTCTTATGAGGATCGATGACCCTGGTGTAGTCCCCACCACACCTCTTATGAGGATCGATGACCCTGATGTGTAGTCCCCACCACACCTCTTATGAGGGATCGATGACCCTGATGTGTAGTCCCCACCACACCTCTTATGAGGGATCGATGACCCTGATGTGTAGTCCCCACCACACCTCTTATGAGGATCGATGACCCTGATGTGTAGTCCCCACCACACCTCTTATGAGCGATCGATGACCCCGATGTGTAGTCCCCACCACACCTCTTATGAGGATCGATGACCCTGATGTGTAGTCCCCACCACACCTCTTATGAGGGATCGATGACCCCGATGTGTAGTCCCCACCACACCTATGAGCGATCGCTGACCCAGATGTGTAGTCCCCACCACACCTCTTATGAGCGATCAATGACCCTGATGTGTAGTCCCCACCACACCTCTTATGAGCGATCAATGACCCTGATGTGTCGTCCCCACCACACCTCTTATGAGGATCGATGACCCTGATGTGTAGTCCCCACCACACCTCTTATGAGGGATCGATGACCCTGATGTGTAGTCCCCACCACACCTCTTATGAGGATCAATGACCCTGATGTGTCGTCCCCACCACACCTCTTATGAGGATCGATGACCCTGATGTGTAGTCCCCACCACACCTCTTATGAGGGATCGATGACCCCGATGTGTAGTCCCCACCACACCTCTTATGAGGATCTATGACCCCGATGTGTAGTCCCCACCACACCTCTGAGGATCGATGACCCCGATGTGTAGTCCCCACCTACACCTCTTATGAGGATCGATGACCCTGATGTGTAGTCCCCACCACACCTCTTATGAGGATCGATGACCCTGATGTGTAGTCCCCACCACACCTCTTATGAGGATCGATGACCCTGATGTGTAGTCCCCACCACCTCTTATGAGGGATCGATGACCCTGATGTGTAGTCCCCACCACACCTCTTATGAGGATCTATGACCCCGATGTGTAGTCCCCACCACACCTCTTATGAGGATCGATGACCCCGATGTGTAGTCCCCACCACACCTCTTATGAGGATCGATGACCCCGATGTGTAGTCCCCACCACACCACTTATGAGAATCGATGACCCTGATGTGTAGTCCCCACCACCACCTCTTATGAGGATCGATGACCCTGATGTGTCGTCCCCACCACCTCTTATGAGGATCGATAACCCCGATGTGTAGTCCCCACCACCTCTTATGAGGATTGATGACCCTGATGTGTAGTCCCCACCACACCTCTTATGAGGATCGATGACCCTGATGTGTAGTCCCCACCACACCTCTTATGAGGATCGATGACCCTGATGTGTAGTCCCCACCACACCTCTTATGAGAATCGATGACCCTGATGTGTAGTCCCCACCAACATACCTCTTATGAGCGATCGATGACCCCGATGTGTAGTCCCCACCACCTATGAGGATCGATGACCCTGATGTGTAGTCCCCACCACCTATGAGGATCGATGACCCTGATGTGTAGTCCCCACCACCACCTCTTATGAGGATCGATGACCCTGATGTGTAGTCCCCACCTCTTATGAGGATCGATGACCCTGATGTGTAGTCCCCACCACCTATGAGGATCGATGACCCTGATGTGTAGTCCCCACCACCTATGAGGATCGATGACCCTGATGTGTAGTCCCCACCTCTTATGAGGATCGATGACCCTGATGTGTAGTCCCCACCACCTATGAGGATCGATGACCCTGATGTGTAGTCCCCACCACCTATGAGGATCGATGACCCTGATGTGTAGTCCCCACCTCTTATGAGGATCGATGACCCTGATGTTTAGTCCCCACCTCTTATGAGCGATCGATGACCCCGATGTGTAGTCCCCACCACACCTCTTATGACAGGACTGAGGAGCTACAACACCTCTTATGACAGGACTGAGGAGGTCGCTACAGGACTGAGGAGGTAGCTACAGTACTGAGGAGGTCGCTACAGGACTGAGGAGGTCGCTACAGGACTGAGGAGGTAGCTACAACACCTCTTATGACAGGACTGAGGAGGTAGCTACAACACTCTCTAGAATGTGAAACACAACAACGTCTGATGGCCTCCGTCTTTATTTACAGCTGTTTCAAACATTTCACGTTCCCTTTGCACGGTGATCATTAACAACACTTAGAGAGCCTTTATACAGCAGAAGGAGGGGAGAGATGGTGTGAGTCTGTGTGATTGACAAGAGCTCCCGACAGATGGGTTTCTCCATCATTCACCTGTATGCATCTCATCAGCACCATTAAGCCTGTATAAGCCTGTATAAGATGGTTAAAACAAAACACATACTGCATAAACAGAGAGGAAAACTCACTTCATTTGTGCAAACAAAAGACAGTAATCATTTTGGGTGGGTTATTTTCAAATAAGAAATTATATTTAAGGACACTAGGAATTTATTTTAAAAGAGCAACTACTATGATTTGAGCCCGTGAGCCATTTTAATATTTATACCGGCTGGGCTGCAGAGACGATGATAAATACCCTGTTAACAAAACAGGAAGTAGAAAAAGGTCTGCAGACTAAATGAGAGGAAGGCAACACAGAGGGTACATCCCAGATGACCCCTATCCCCTTCGTAGTGCACTACTTCTGACCAGAGCCCAATGGGTAGGGCACTAGAAAGGAAGTAGGGAGCCAGTTTGGGACCGTGTCGTAATAACGACTAACAGGTACGTTGAGTCCTGAAGGACATTTCCTCTCTTTAGTCTCTAACAGAAGTACGTTGAGTCCTGAAGGACATTTCCTCTCTTTAGTCTCTAACAGAAGTACGTTGATTCCTGAAGGACATTTCCTCTCTTTAGTCTCTAACAGAAGTACGTTGAGTCCTGAAGGACATTTCCTCTCTTTAGTCTCTAACAGAAGTACGTTGAGTCCTGAAGGACATTTCCTCTCTTTAGTCTCTAACAGAAGTACGTTGAGTCCTGAAGGACATTTCCTCTCTTTAGTCTCTAACAGAAGTACGTTGAGTCCTGAAGGACATTTCCTCTCTTTAGTCTCTAACAGAAGTACGTTGAGTCCTGAAGGACATTTCCTCTCTTTAGTCTCTAACAGAAGTACGTTGAGTCCTGAAGGACATTTCCTCTCTTTAGTCTCTAACAGAAGTACGTTGAGTCCTGAAGGACATTTCCTCTCTTTAGTCTCTAACAGAAGTACGTTGATTCCTGAAGGACATTTCCTCTCTTTAGTCTCTAACAGAAGTACGTTGAGTCCTGAAGGACATTTCCTCTCTTTAGTCTCTAACAGAAGTACGTTGAGTCCTGAAGGACATTTCCTCTCTTTAGTCTCTAACAGAAGTACGTTGAGTCCTGAAGGACATTTCCTCTCTTTAGTCTCTAACAGAAGTACGTTGAGTCCTGAAGGACATTTCCTCTCTTTAGTCTCTAACAGAAGTACGTTGAGTCCTGAAGGACATTTCCTCTCTTTAGTCTCTAACAGAAGTACGTTGATTCCTGAAGGACATTTCCTCTCTTTAGTCTCTAATAGAAGTACGTTGAGTCCTGAAGGACATTTCCTCTCTTTAGTCTCTAATAGAAGTACGTTGAGTCCTGAAGGACATTTCCTCTCTTTAGTCTCTAATAGAAGTACGTTGAGTCCTGAAGGACATTTCCTCTCTTTAGTCTCTAACAGAAGTTGCCAGCTTGGAGAAAGAGGCCAGAAGATAGAAAACTCATTAATAATAATACACATTATAGAATCAGACTATATACACCAGGAAGCATACATGTATATACACAGGAATAATAACCACTGGCAAGGTGAGGGAACATCCTCCTTTCTCTGCAGGGGCTGGTAGACTGGTGGGGTCAGGTAGGGGTCAGGGTCTAGACTGGGGGGGTCAGGTAGGGGTCAGGGGCTAGACTGTAGACTGGTGGGGTCAGGTAGGGGTCAGGGTCTAGACTGTAGACTGGTGAGGTCAGGTAGGGGTCAGGGTCTAGACTGTAGACTGGTGAGGTCAGGTAGGGGTCAGGGTCTAGACTGTAGACTGGTGGGGTCAGGTAGGGGTCAGGGTCTAGACTGTAGACTGGGGGGGTCAGGTAGGGGTCAGGGTCTAGACTGTAGACTGGGGGGGGTCAGGTAGGGGTCAGGGTCTAGACTGTAGGTCAGGTAGGGGTCAGGGTCTAGACTGTAGACTGGTGGGGTCAGGTAGGGGTCAGTGTCTAGACTGTAGACTGGTGGGGTCAGGGTCTAGACTGTAGACTGGTGGGGTCAGGTAGGGGTCAGGGGCTAGACTGTAGACTGGTGGAGTCAGGTAGGGGTCAGGGTCTAGACTGTAGACTGGTGGAGTCAGGGTCTAGACTGTAGACTGGTGGGGTCAGGTAGGGGTCAGGGTCTAGACTGTAGACTGGTGGGGTCAGGTAGGGGTCAGGGTCTAGACTGTAGGTCAGGTAGTGGTCAGGTAGGGGTCAGTGGCTAGACTGTAGACTGGTGGGGTCAGGGTCTAGACTGTAGACTGGTGGGGTCAGGGTCTAGACTGTAGACTGGTGGGGTCAGGTAGGGGTCAGTGTCTAGACTGTAGACTGGTGGGGTCAGGGTCTAGACTGTAGACTGGTGGGGTCAGGTAGGGGTCAGGGGCTAGACTGTAGACTGGTGGAGTCAGGTAGGGGTCAGGGTCTAGACTGTAGACTGGTGGAGTCAGGGTCTAGACTGTAGACTGGTGGGGTCAGGTAGGGGTCAGGGTCTAGACTGTAGACTGGTGGGGTCAGGTAGGGGTCAGGGTCTAGACTGTAGGTCAGGTAGGGGTCAGGTAGGGGTCAGTGGCTAGACTGTAGACTGGTGGGGTCAGGGTCTAGACTGTAGACTGGTGGGGTCAGGGTCTAGACTGTAGACTGGTGGGGTCAGGTAGGGGTCAGGGTCAAGATAGTGGATTGAGGTGGGGGTCAGGTAGGGGTCAAGGTCTAGATAGTGGATTGAGGTGGGGGTCAGGTAGGGGTCAGGGTCTAGATAGTGGATTGAGGTGAGGGTCAGGTAGGGGTCAAGGTCTAGATAGTGGATTGAGGTGGGGGTCAGGTAGGGGTCAGGGTCTAGATAGTGGATTGAGGTGGAGGTCAGGTAGGGGTCAGGGTCTAGATAGTGGATTGAGGTGGGGGTCAGGTAGGGGTCAGGGTCTAGATAGTGGATTGAGGTGGGGGTCAGGTAGGGGTCAGGGTCTAGATAGTGGATTGAGGTGGGGGTCAGGTAGGGGTCAGGGTCTAGATAGTGGATTAAGGTGGGGGTCAGGTAGGGGTCAGGGTCTAGATAGTGGATTGAGGTGGGGGTCAGGTGGGGGTGGGGTATGGGGGTTGGGTTGAGAGTCGAGGGGTGGGGGTTTAGGTGTGAGGGTGTAGGGTGGGTGAGAGTCGAGGGGTGGGGGTTTAGGGGTGAGGGTGTAGGGTGGGTGAGAGTCGAGGGGTGGGGGTTTAGGGGTGAGGGTGTAGGGTGGGTGAGAGTCGAGGGGTGAGGGTGTAGGGTGGGTGAGAGTCGAGGGGTGGGGGTTTAGGGTGGGTGAGAGTCGAGGGGTGAGGGTTTAGGGTGGGTATGGAGGTTGGGTGGGTGAGAGTCGAGGGGTGAGGGTGTAGGGTGGGTGTTGGAAGCGAGGGGTGAGGGTTTAGGGTGGGTGAGAGTCGAGGGGTGGGGGTTTAGGGGTGAGGGTGTAGGGTGGGTGAGAGTCGAGGGGTGGGGGTTTAGGGGTGAGGGTTTAGGGTTTAGGGTGGGTGAGAGTCGAGGGGTGAGGGTTTAGGGTGGGTATGGAGGTTGGGTGGGTGAGAGTCGAGGGGTGAGTGTGTAGGGTGGATGTTGGAAGCGAGTGACCACATGGTCTCAGATACGGTCCACACTTCTCATTCCTCCATCCAATGTCAAAGAGCCGAACCTGGAAAACAGCAACATCAGACAATATTATATCAATAGATAGTGCATGGGCATAAACAGGAAGGACCAAACAGCTGATCTGACAGGAAGGACCAAACAGCTGATCTGACAGGAAGGACCAAACAGCTGATCTGACAGGAAGGACCAAACAGCTGATCTGACAGGAAGGACCAAACAGCTGATCTGACAGGAAGGACCAAACGGCTGATCTGACAGGAAGGACCAAACAGCTGATCTGACAGGAAGGACCAAACAGCTGATCTGACAGGAAGGACCAAACAGCTGATCTGACAGGAAGGACCAAACGGCTGATCTGACAGGAAGGACCAAACAGCTGATCAGACAGGAAGAACCAAACAGCTGATCTGACAGGAAGGACCAAACAGCTGATCTGACAGGAAAGACCAAACAGCTGATCTGACAGGAAGGACCAAACAGCTGATCTGACAGGAAGGACCAAACAGCTGATCTGACAGGAAGGACCAAACAGCTGATCTGACAGGAAGGACCAAACAGCTGATCTGACAGGAAGGACCAAACGGCTGATCTGACAGGAAGGACCAAACAGCTGATCTGACAGGAAGGACCAAACAGCTGATCTGACAGGAAGGACCAAACGGCTGATCTGACAGGAAGGACCAAACAGCTGATCAGACAGGAAGAACCAAACAGCTGATCTGACAGGAAGGACCAAACAGCTGATCTGACAGGAAAGACCAAACAGCTGATCTGACAGGAAGGACCAAACAGCTGATCTGACAGGAAGGACCAAACAGCTGATCTGACAGGAAGGACCAAACAGCTGATCTGACAGGAAAGACCAAACAGCTGATCTGACAGGAAGGACCAAACAGCTGATCTGACAGGAAGGACCAAACAGCTGATCTGACAGGAAGGACCAAACAGCTGATCTGACAGGAAGGACCAAACAGCTGATCTGACAGGAAGGACCAAACAGCTGATCTGACAGGAAGGACCAAACAGCTGATCTGACAGGAAGAAGGCAGCCTTCATATGTCTTATCAGGGTTATTGACCATGTTTTGGTCATGTTTGTGGGCTATACTCGGCCTTGTCTCAGGATTGTAAGTTGGTGGTTGAAGATATCCCTCTAGTGGTGTGGGGGCTGTGCTTTGGCAGAGTGGGTGGGGTTATATCCTTCCTGTTTGGCCCTGTCCGGGGGTATCATCGGATGGGGCCACAGTGTCTCCTGACCCCTCCTGTCTCAGCCTCCAGTATTTATGCTGCAGTAGTTTGAGTCGGGGGGCTAGGGTCAGTTTGTTATATCTGGAGTACTTCCCCTGTCTTATCCGGTGTCCTGTGTGAATTTAAGTATGCTCTCTCTAATTCTCTCGTTCTCTCTTTCTTTCTCTCTCTCGGAGAACCTGAGCCCTAGGACCATACGTCACGGCAAACCGGGCATGATGACTCCTTGCTGTCCCCAGTCCACCTGGCCTTGCTGCTGTTCCAGTTTCAACTGTTCTGCCTGCTGTTATGGAACCCCTACCTGTTCAACTCTTAATGATCGGCTATGAAAAGCCAACTGACTTTTATTCCTGATTATTATTTGACCATGCTTGTCATTTATGAACATTTTGAAAATATTGGCTCTCTCTAATTCTCTCCTTCTCTCTTTCTTTCTCTCTCTCGGAGGACCGGAGCCCTAGGACCATACGTCAGGACTACCGGGCATGATGACTCCTTGCTGTCCCCAGTCCACCTGGCCTTGCTGCTATTCCAGTTTCAGCTGTTCTGCCTGCTGTTATGGAACCGCCACCTGTCCCAGACCTGCTATTTTCAACTCTTGATGATCGGCTATGAAAAGCCAACTGAAAATTATTCATGATTATTATTTGACCATGCTTGTCACTTATGAACATTTTGAACATCTTGGCATAGTTCTGTTATAATCTCCACCCAGCACAGCCAGAAGAGGACTGGCCACCCCTCATAGCCTGGTTCCTCTCTAGGTTTCTTCCTAGGTTTTGGCCTTTCTAGGGAGTTTTTCCTAGCCACCGTGCTTCTACACCTGCATTGCTTGCTGTTTGGGGTTTTAGGCTGGGTGTCTGTACAGCACTTCGAGATATTAGCTGATGTACGAAGGGCTATATAAAATAAACTTGATTTGATTTGATTTTGAATTGCTGGTCTTGGTCTGTTATAAAGTAAACAAACAGCCATCACAGGGAGCTCTGTGTAGCCAGCCATCACAGGGAGCTCTGTGTAGCCAGCCATCACAGGGAGCTCTGTGTAGCCAGACATCACAGGGAGCTCTGTTTAGCCAGCCATCACAGGGAGCTCTGTGTAGCCAGCCATCACAGGGAGCTCTGTGTAGCCAGACAAACAGACATCACAGGGAGCTCTGTGTAGCCAGACAAGTCCTCACCTCTCCAGGAAGTGGTTGTTCTCCGCCAATTCCTTTACTACCCCCTCCATCTCTTCCTTCAGCTTCTTCATCCTGGAAATCACAGAAAGGATAGAGAGAGTTAACACTGGACACTGTCACTGACATGGTAGAATACCGTCTCACTGGTTAACACTGGACACTGTCACTGAGAAGGTAGAATAGTGTCCCACTGGTTAACACTGGACACTGTCACTGAGAAGGTGGAATACCGTCTCACTGGTTAACACTGGACACTGTCACTGAGAAGGTGGAATACCGTCTCACTGGTTAACACTGGACACTGTCACTGAGAAGGTGGAATATCGTCCCACTGGTTAACACCGGACACTGTCACTGAGAAGGTAGGATACCGTCCCACTGGTTAACACTGGACCCTGTCACTGAGAAGGTAGAATATCGTCCCACTGGTTAACACTGGACACTGTCACTGAGAAGGTAGAATATTGTCCCACTGGTTAACACTGGACACTGTCATGGTAGAATATCGTCCCACTGGTTAACACTGGACACTGTCATGGTAGAATATCGTCCCATTGGTTAACACTGGACACTGTCATGGTAGAATATCGTCCCACTGGTTAACACTGGACACTGTCATGGTAGAATATCGTCCCATTGGTTAACACTGGACACTGTCATGGTAGAATATCGTCCCACTGGTTAACACTGGACACTGTCATGGTGGAATATCGTCCCACTGGTTAACACTGGACACTGTCATGGTGGAATATCGTCCCACTGGTTAACACTGGACACTGTCACTGAGAAGGTGGAATATTGTCCCACTGGTTAACACTGGACACTGTCACTGAGAAGGTGGAATATTGTCCCACTGGTTAACACTGGACACTGTCACTGAGAAGGTGGAATATTGTCCCACTGGTTAACACTGGACACTGTCACTGAGAAGGTAGAATATCGTCCCACTGGTTAACACTGGACACTGTCATGGTGGAATACCGTCCCACTGGTTATAGATCATCTCTCAAGTCAACAAACATGTCCTCAGATGTAACAATGTGATAGTGAGACTCACCTAGGGTCATCTCTACAGGGGTGATCTGACTGAGGTAAGGTCAGGGGTTAAGGGTTAACGGTTAGGGGTCAGGGACAGAAACTCACCCCAGGGTCATCTCTACCAAGGTGCTCTGGCTGAGGTAAGGTCAGGGGTTAAGGGTCAGGGACAGAAACTCATCCCAGGGTCATCTCTACCAAGGTGCTCTGGCTGAGGTAAGGTCAGGGGTTAAGGGTTAACGGTTAGGGGTCAGGGACAGAAACTCACCCCAGGGTCATCTCTACCAAGGTGCTCTGGCTGAGGTATGGTCAGGGGTTAAGGGTCAGGGACTGTAACTCACCCCAGGGTCATCTCTACCAAGGTGCTCTGGCTGAGGTAAGGTCAGGGGTTAAGGGTCAGGGACAGAAACTCATCCCAGGGTCATCTCTACCAAGGTGCTCTGGCTGAGGTAAGGTCAGGGGTTAAGGGTTAACGGTTAGGGGTCAGGGACAGTAACTCACCCCAGGGTAATCTCTACCAAGGTGCTCTTGCTGAGGTATGGTCAGGGGTTAAGGGTCAGGGACAGTAACTCACCCCAGGGTCATCTCTACCAAGGTGCTCTTGCTGAGGTATGGTCAGGGGTTAAGGGTCAGGGACTGTAACTCACCCCAGGGTCATCTCTACCAAGGTGCTCTTGCTGAGGTATGGTCAGGGGTTAAGGGTCAGGGACTGTAACTCACCCCAGGGTCATCTCTACCAAGGTGCTCTGGCTGAGGTAAGGTCAGGGGTTAAGGGTTAACGGTTAGGGGTCAGGGACAGTAACTCACCCCAGGGTCATCTCTACCAAGGTGCTCTGGCTGAGGTAAGGTCAGGGGTTAAGGGTCAGGGACAGTAACTCACCCCAGGGTAATCTCTACCAAGGTGCTCTGGCTGAGGTAAGGTCAGGGGTTAAGGGTCAGGGACAGAAACTCATCCCAGGGTCATCTCTACCAAGGTGCTCTGGCTGAGGTAAGGTCAGGGGTTAGGGGTTAACGGTTAGGGGTCAGGGACAGAAACTCACCCCAGGGTCATCTCTACCAAGGTGCTCTGGCTGAGGTATGGTCAGGGGTTAAGGGTTAGGGGTCAGGGGTTAACGGTTAGGGACAGTAACTCACCCCAGGGTCATCTCTACCAAGGTGCTCTGGCTGAGGTAAGGTCAGGGGTTAAGGGTTAAGGGTCAGGGACAGTAACTCACCCCAGGGTCATCTCTACCAAGGTGCTCTTGCTGAGGTATGGTCAGGGGTTAAGGGTCAGGGACTGTAACTCACCCCAGGGTCATCTCTACCAAGGTGCTCTGGCTGAGGTAAGGTCAGGGGTTAAGGGTTAACGGTTAGCGGTCAGGGACAGTAACTCACCCCAGGGTCATCTCTACCAAGGTGCTCTGGCTGAGGTAAGGTCAGGGGTTAAGGGTCAGGGACAGTAACTCACCCCAGGGTCATCTCTACCAAGGTGCTCTGGCTGAGGTAAGGTCAGGGGTTAAGGGTCAGGGACAGTAACTCACCCCAGGGTAATCTCTACCAAGGTGCTCTGGCTGAGGTAAGGTCAGGGGTTAAGGGTCAGGGACAGTAACTCACCCCAGGGTCATCTCTACCAAGGTGCTCTGGCTGAGGTAAGGTCAGGGGTTAAGGGTCAGGGACAGTAACTCACCCCAGGGTCATCTCTACCAAGGTGCTCTGGCTGAGGTAAGGTCAGGGGTTAAGGGTCAGGGACAGTAACTCACCCCAGGGTCATCTCTACCAAGGTGCTCTGGCTGAGGTAAGGTCAGGGGTTAAGGGTCAGGGACAGTAACTCACCCCAGGGTCATCTCTACCAAGGTGCTCTGGCTGAGGTAAGGTCAGGGGTTAAGGGTCAGGGACAGTAACTCACCCCAGGGTCATCTCTACCAAGGTGCTCTGGCTGAGGTAAGGTCAGGGGTTAAGGGTCAGGGACAGTAACTCACCCCAGGGTCATCTCTACCAAGGTGCTCTGGCTGAGGTAAGGTCAGGGGTTAAGGGTCAGGGACAGTAACTCACACCAGGGTCATCTCTACCAAGGTGCTCTGGCTGAGGTAAGGTCAGGGGTTAAGGGTCAGGGACAGTAACTCACCCCAGGGTCATCTCTACCAAGGTGCTCTGGCTGAGGTAAGGTCAGGGGTTAAGGGTCAGGGACAGTAACTCACCCCAGGGTCATCTCTACCAAGGTGCTCTGGCTGAGGTAAGGTCAGGGGTTAAGGGTCAGGGACAGTAACTCACCCCAGGGTCATCTCTACCAAGGTGCTCTGGCTGAGGTAAGGTCAGGGGTTAAGGGTCAGGGACAGTAACTCACCCCAGGGTCATCTCTACCAAGGTGCTCTGGCTGAGGTAAGGTCAGGGGTTAAGGGTCAGGGACAGTAACTCACCCCAGGGTCATCTCTACCAAGGTGCTCTGGCTGAGGTAAGGTCAGGGGTTAAGGGTCAGGGACAGTAACTCACCCCAGGGTCATCTCTACCAAGGTGCTCTGGCTGAGGTAAGGTCAGGGGTTAAGGGTCAGGGACAGTAACTCACCCCAGGGTCATCTCTACCAAGGTGCTCTGGCTGAGGTAAGGTCAGGGGTTAAGGGTTAACGGTTAGGGGTCAGGGACAGAAACTCACCCCAGGGTCATCTCTACCAAGGTGCTCTGGCTGAGGTATGGTCAGGGGTTAAGGGTCAGGGACTGTAACTCACCCCAGGGTCATCTCTACCAAGGTGCTCTGGCTGAGGTAAGGTCAGGGGTTAAGGGTCAGGGACAGAAACTCATCCCAGGGTCATCTCTACCAAGGTGCTCTGGCTGAGGTAAGGTCAGGGGTTAAGGGTTAACGGTTAGGGGTCAGGGACAGTAACTCACCCCAGGGTAATCTCTACCAAGGTGCTCTTGCTGAGGTATGGTCAGGGGTTAAGGGTCAGGGACAGTAACTCACCCCAGGGTCATCTCTACCAAGGTGCTCTTGCTGAGGTATGGTCAGGGGTTAAGGGTCAGGGACTGTAACTCACCCCAGGGTCATCTCTACCAAGGTGCTCTTGCTGAGGTATGGTCAGGGGTTAAGGGTCAGGGACTGTAACTCACCCCAGGGTCATCTCTACCAAGGTGCTCTGGCTGAGGTAAGGTCAGGGGTTAAGGGTTAACGGTTAGGGGTCAGGGACAGTAACTCACCCCAGGGTCATCTCTACCAAGGTGCTCTGGCTGAGGTAAGGTCAGGGGTTAAGGGTCAGGGACAGTAACTCACCCCAGGGTAATCTCTACCAAGGTGCTCTGGCTGAGGTAAGGTCAGGGGTTAAGGGTCAGGGACAGAAACTCATCCCAGGGTCATCTCTACCAAGGTGCTCTGGCTGAGGTAAGGTCAGGGGTTAGGGGTTAACGGTTAGGGGTCAGGGACAGAAACTCACCCCAGGGTCATCTCTACCAAGGTGCTCTGGCTGAGGTATGGTCAGGGGTTAAGGGTTAGGGGTCAGGGGTTAACGGTTAGGGACAGTAACTCACCCCAGGGTCATCTCTACCAAGGTGCTCTGGCTGAGGTAAGGTCAGGGGTTAAGGGTTAAGGGTCAGGGACAGTAACTCACCCCAGGGTCATCTCTACCAAGGTGCTCTTGCTGAGGTATGGTCAGGGGTTAAGGGTCAGGGACTGTAACTCACCCCAGGGTCATCTCTACCAAGGTGCTCTGGCTGAGGTAAGGTCAGGGGTTAAGGGTTAACGGTTAGCGGTCAGGGACAGTAACTCACCCCAGGGTCATCTCTACCAAGGTGCTCTGGCTGAGGTAAGGTCAGGGGTTAAGGGTCAGGGACAGTAACTCACCCCAGGGTCATCTCTACCAAGGTGCTCTGGCTGAGGTAAGGTCAGGGGTTAAGGGTCAGGGACAGTAACTCACCCCAGGGTAATCTCTACCAAGGTGCTCTGGCTGAGGTAAGGTCAGGGGTTAAGGGTCAGGGACAGTAACTCACCCCAGGGTCATCTCTACCAAGGTGCTCTGGCTGAGGTAAGGTCAGGGGTTAAGGGTCAGGGACAGTAACTCACCCCAGGGTCATCTCTACCAAGGTGCTCTGGCTGAGGTAAGGTCAGGGGTTAAGGGTCAGGGACAGTAACTCACCCCAGGGTCATCTCTACCAAGGTGCTCTGGCTGAGGTAAGGTCAGGGGTTAAGGGTCAGGGACAGTAACTCACCCCAGGGTCATCTCTACCAAGGTGCTCTGGCTGAGGTAAGGTCAGGG
The DNA here is from genome assembly GCF_045679555.1 of Salvelinus alpinus. Taxonomy (NCBI): domain Eukaryota; kingdom Metazoa; phylum Chordata; class Actinopteri; order Salmoniformes; family Salmonidae; genus Salvelinus; species Salvelinus alpinus. Next base: position 4,030,927 of record NC_092096.1, on the reverse strand, counting down.
GTTAAGGGTCAGGGACAGTAACTCACCCCAGGGTAATCTCTACCAAGGTGCTCTGGCTGAGGTAAGGTCAGGGGTTAAGGGTCAGGGACAGTAACTCACCCCAGGGTCATCTCTACCAAGGTGCTCTGGCTGAGGTAAGGTCAGGGGTTAAGGGTCAGGGACAGTAACTCACCCCAGGGTCATCTCTACCAAGGTGCTCTGGCTGAGGTAAGGTCAGGGGTTAAGGGTCAGGGACAGTAACTCACCCCAGGGTCATCTCTACCAAGGTGCTCTGGCTGAGGTAAGGTCAGGGGTTAAGGGTCAGGGACAGTAACTCACCCCAGGGTCATCTCTACCAAGGTGCTCTGGCTGAGGTAAGGTCAGGGGTTAAGGGTCAGGGACAGTAACTCACCCCAGGGTCATCTCTACCAAGGTGCTCTGGCTGAGGTAGGCTTGAGGCTTCACCAAACCACTGGATGCCAGAGGTAGCACCTTACCAGGTAACTGCTCCTGTAGCTGCAACACACAAACATGGATGTCAAACACTAAAAACATCTTTTCAGGGAGAATCGGCTTTGGTCTGAAGACGAAAAAATAAATTAATGCACCACAATGTCTACTCCACCCATGCAAAGCTGTCATCAAGGCAAAAGGTGGCTACTTTGAAGAATCTCAAATATATTTTGATTTGTTTAACACTTTTTTTGGTTACTACATGATTCCATATGTGTTATTTAATAGTTTTGATGTCTTCGCTATTATTCTACAATGTAGAAAATAGTACAAATATAGAAAAACCCTTGAATGAGTAGGTGTCCAGACTTTTGACTGGTCCTGTATTTAGCTGCTTCTGTTGCGCAGGACCAAGTTGTTGGACCTGGTATATAACTCTGAGATTAGTCTGAATCCATGTTAGCATGGTCAGAAATGCTACAAAACGGTAGTTGTTGGTCCTGGTTTTATAACTCTGAGGATTCTGAGATCCTTCCCTCTCCCTCCTCCTCCTTCCCTCCTCCTCCTCCTCCTTCCCTCTCCCTCCTCCTCCCCTCGCTCCTCCTCCTCCCCTCTCCCCCCCCTCCCCTCCCCCCTCCTCCTCCTTCCCTCCTCCCTCCTCCTCCCCTCTCCCCCCTCCTCCTCCTTCCCTCTCCCTCCTCCCCTCTCCCCCCTCCTCCTCCTTCCCTCCTCCTTCCCTCTCCCTCCTCCTCCCTCTCCCCTCCTCCTTCCCTCTCCCTCCTCCTTCCCTCTCCCTCCCCTCTCCCTCCTCCTCCTCCCTCTCCCTCCTCCTTCCCTCTCCCTCCTCCTCCTCCCCTCCCCTCTCCCTCCTCCTCCTTCCCTCTCCCTCCTCCTCCTTCCCTCCTCCTCCTCCAGTATCTGTGAGTTCTGACCTTAATAACTCTCTCCATCACCATGGAAACTTCTTTCTCCACGCTGTTGAATTGGCTGGTTAGACCAATCAGCTGCTTCCTCACGTGATGCACCTTCCTGTACAGGGGAGATAAACACACTATTGATACACCACACGCACACACACACACACACCCACACACACACACACACACACACCTTCCTGCAGGAGACCAGATAAACATAGTCATATATACAGGGGAGATAAACACACAGTCAGACACACAGGGGAGATAAACACACAGTCAGACACACAGGGGAGATAAACACACAGTCAGACACACAGGGGAGATAAACACACAGTCAGACACACAGGGGAGATAAACACACAGTCAGACACACAGGGGAGATAAACACACAGTCAGACACACAGGGGAGATAAACACACAGTCAGACACACAGGGGAGATAAACACACAGTCAGACACACAGGGGAGATAAACACACAGTCAGACACACAGGGGAGATAAACACACAGTCAGACACACAGGGGAGATAAACACACAGTCAGACACACAGGGGAGATAAACACACAGTCAGACACACAGGGGAGATAAACACACAGTCAACAAAACACACAGGGGAGATAAACACACAGTCAGACACACAGGGGAGATAAACACACAGTCAGACACACAGGGGAGATAAACACACAGGGGAGATAAACACACAGGGGAGATAAACACACAGGGGAGATAAACACACAGGGGAGATAAACACACAGGAGATAAACACACAGTCAGACACACAGGGGAGATAAACACACAGTCAGACACACAGGGGAGATAAACACACAGTCAGACACACAGGGGAGATAAACACACAGTCAGACACACACAGGGGAGATAAACACACAGTCAACAAAACACACAGGGAGATAAACACACAGTCAGACACACAGGGGGAGATAAACACACAGTCAATAAAACACACAGGGGGAGATAAACACACAGTCAACAAAACACACAGGGGAGATAAACACACAGTCAGACAAAACACACAGTCAGACACAAACACACAGTCAACAAAACACACAGGGGGAGATAAACACACAGTCAACAAAACACACAGGGGAGATAAACACACAGTCAACAAAACACACAGGGGAGATAAACACACAGTCAGACACACAGGGGAGATAAACACACAGTCAGACACACAGGGGAGATAAACACACAGTCAGACACACAGGGGAGATAAACACACAGTCAGACACACAGGGGAGATAAACACACAGTCAGACACACAGGGGAGATAAACACACAGTCAACAAAACACACAGGGGAGATAAACACACAGTCAGACACACAGGGGAGATAAACACACAGTCAGACACACAGGGGAGATAAACACACAGTCAGACACACAAGGGAGATAAACACACAGTCAGACACACAAGGGAGATAAACACACAGTCAACAAAACACACAGGGGAGATAAACACACAGTCAGGGAGTTAGTTATCAGAACAGTCAGACACACACAGGGTTGCTTAGCAGCAGGGAGTTAGTTATCAGACAGGGTTGCTTAGCATCTACAGAACACACTGACCTCATCTGATACCTTCATCTACAGAACACACTGACCTCATCTGATACCTTCATCTACAGAACACACTGACCTCATCTGATACCTTCATCTACAGAACACACTGACCTCATCTGATACCTTCATCTACAGAACACACTGTCCTCATCTGATACCTTCATCTACAGAACACACTGACCTCATCTGATACCTTCATCTACAGAACACACTGACCTCATCTGATACCTTCATCTACAGAACACACTGTCCTCATCTGATACCTTCCTTCATCTACAGAACACACTGACCTCATCTGATACCTTCATCTACAGAACACACTGACCTCATCTGATACCTTCATCTACAGAACACACTGACCTCATCTGATACCTTCATCTACAGAACACACTGTCCTCATCTGATACCTCCATCTACAGAACACACTGACCTCATCTGATACTTTCCTTCATCTACAGAACACACTGACCTCATCTGATACTTTCCTTCATCTACAGAACACACTGTCCGCATCTGATACCTTCCTTCATCTACAGGACACACTGACCTCATCTGATACCTTCATCTACAGAACACACTGACCTCATCTGATACCTTCATCTACAGAACACACTGACCTCATCTGATACCTTCATCTACAGAACACACTGACCTCATCTGATACCTTCATCTACAGAACACACTGATCTCATCTGATACCTTCCTTCATCTACAGAACACACTGACCTCATCTGATACCTTCATCTACAGAACACACTGACCTCATCTGATACCTTCATCTACAGAACACACTGTCCTCATCTGATACCTTCATCTACAGAACACACTGTCCTCATCTGATACCTTCATCTACAGAACACACTGACCTCATCTGATACCTTCCTTCATCTACAGAACACACTGACCTCATCTGATACCTTCATCTACAGAACACACTGACCTCATCTGATACCTTCATCAACAGAACACACTGACCTCATCTGATACCTTCCTTCATCTACAGAACACACTGACCTCATCTGATACCTTCATCTACAGAACACACTGACCTCATCTGATACCTTCATCTACAGAACACATTGATCTCATCTGATACCTTCCTTCATCTACAGAACACACTGACCTCATCTGATACCTTCCTTCATCTACAGAACACACTGACCTCATCTGATACCTTCATCTACAGAACACACTGACCTCATCTGATACCTTCATCTACAGAACACACTGTCCTCATCTGATACTTTCATCTACAGAACACACTGACCTTATCTGATACCTTCCTTCATCTACAGAACACACTGACCTCATCTGATACCTTCATCTACAGAACACACTGTCCTCATCTGATACCTTCCTTCATCTACAGAACACACTGACCTCATCTGATACCTTCATCTACAGAACACACTGACCTCATCTGATACCTTCCGTCATCTACAGAACACACTGACCTCATCTGATACCTTCCTCTACAGAACACACTGTCCTCATCTGATACCGTCCTTCATCTACAGAACACACTGACCTCATCTGATACCTTCATCTACAGAACACACTGACCTCATCTGATACCTTCATCTACAGAACACACTGACCTCATCTGATACCTTCATCTACAGAACACACTGACCTCATCTGATACCTTCATCTACAGAACACACTGACCTCATCTGATACCTTCATCTACAGAACACACTGACCTCATCTGATACCTTCATCTACAGGACACACTGTCCTCATCTGATACCTTCCTTCATCTACAGAACACACTGTCCTCATCTGATACCTTCATCTACAGAACACACTGACCTCATCTGATACCTTCATCTACAGAACACACTGACCTCATCTGATACCTTCATCTACAGAACACACTGACCTCATCTGATACCTTCATCTACAGAACACACTGTCCTCATCTGATACCTTCATCTACAGAACACACTGACCTCATCTGATACCTTCCTTCATCTACAGAACACACTGACCTCATCTGATACCTTCATCTACAGAACACACTGACCTCATCTGATACCTTCATCTACAGAACACACTGACCTCATCTGATACCTTCATCTACAGAACACACTGACCTCATCTGATACCTTCATCTACAGAACACACTGACCTCATATGATACCTTCATCTACAGAACACACTGACCTCATCTGATACCTTCATCTACAGAACACACTGACCTCATCTGATAACTTCATCTACAGAACACACTGACCTCATATGATACCTTCATCTACAGAACACACTGTCCTCATCTGATACCTTCCTTCATCTACAGAACACACTGTCCTCATCTGATACCTTCATCTACAGAACACACTGACCTCATCTGATACCTTCATCTACAGAACACACTGACCTCATCTGATATCTTCCTTCATCTACAGAACACACTGACCTCATCTGATACCTTCATCTACAGAACACACTGACCTCATCTGATACCTTCCTTCATCTACAGAACACACTGTCCTCATCTGATACCTTCCTTCATCTACAGAACACACTGTCCTCATCTGATACCTTCCTTCATCTACAGAACACACTGACCTCATCTGATACCTTCATCTACAGAACACACTGACCTCATCTGATACCTTCCTCTACAGAACACACTGACCTCATCTGATACCTTCATCTACAGAACACACTGTCCTCATCTGATACCTTCATCTACAGAACACACTGACCTCATCTGATACCTTCATCTACAGAACACACTGACCTCATCTGATACCTTCCTTCATCTACAGAACACACTGACCTCATCTGATACCTTCCTTCATCTACAGAACACACTGTCCTCATCTGATACCTTCCTCTACAGAACACACTGACCTCATCTGATACCTTCCTTCCTCTACAGAACACACTGACCTCATCTGATACCTTCCTTCCTCTACAGAACACACTGACCTCATCTGATACCTTCATCTACAGAACACACTGACCTCATCTGATACCTTCATCTACAGAACACACTGACCTCATCTGATACCTTCATCTACAGAACACACTGACCTCATCTGATACCTTCATCTACAGAACACACTGTCCTCATCTGATACCTTCATCTACAGAACACACTGACCTCATCTGATACCTTCATCTACAGAACACACTGACCTCATCTGATACCTTCATCTACAGGAAACACTGACCTCATCTGATATCTTCCTCTACAGAACACACTGTCCTCATCTGATACCTTCATCTACAGAACACACTGACCTCATCTGATACCTTCATCTACAGAACACACTGACCTCATCTGATACCTTCATCTACAGAACACACTGTCCTCATCTGATACCTTCATCTACAGAACACACTGACCTCATCTGATACCTTCATCTACAGAACACACTGACCTCATCTGATACCTTCATCTACAGAACACACTGACCTCATCTGATACCTTCATCTACAGAACACACTGACCTCATCTGATACCTTCATCTACAGAACACACTGACCTCATCTGATACCTTCATCTACAGGAAACACTGACCTCATCTGATATCTTCCTTCATCTACAGAACACACTGACCTCATCTGATACCTTCATCTACAGAACACACTGACCTCATCTACAGAACACACTGACCTCATCTGATACCTTCATCTACAGAACACACTGACCTCATCTGATACCTTCCTCTACAGAACACACTGACCTCATCTGATACCTTCATCTACAGAACACACTGACCTCATCTGATACCTTCATCTACAGAGCACACTGACCTCATCTGATACCTTCCTCTACTGACCTCATCTGATACCTTCATCTACAGAACACACTGACCTCATCTGATACCTTCATCTACAGAACACACTGACCTCATCTACAGAACACACTGACCTCATCTGATACCTTCATCTACAGAACACACTGACCTCATCTGATACCTTCCTCTACAGAACACACTGACCTCATCTGATACCTTCATCTACAGAACACACTGACCTCATCTGATACCTTCATCTACAGAGCACACTGACCTCATCTGATACCTTCCTCTACAGAACACACTGACCTCATCTGATACCTTCATCTACAGAACACACTGACCTCATCTGATACCTTCCTTCATCTACAGAACACACTGTCCTCATCTGATACCTTCCTTCATCTACAGAACACACTGTCCTCATCTGATACCTTCCTTCATCTACAGAACACACTGACCTCATCTGATACCTTCATCTACAGAACACACTGACCTCATCTGATACCTTCCTCTACAGAACACACTGACCTCATCTGATACCTTCATCTACAGAACACACTGTCCTCATCTGATACCTTCATCTACAGAACACACTGACCTCATCTGATACCTTCATCTACAGAACACACTGACCTCATCTGATACCTTCCTTCATCTACAGAACACACTGACCTCATCTGATACCTTCCTTCATCTACAGAACACACTGTCCTCATCTGATACCTTCCTCTACAGAACACACTGACCTCATCTGATACCTTCCTCTACAGAACACACTGACCTCATCTGATACTTTCCTTCATCTACAGAACACACTGTCCGCATCTGATACCTTCCTTCATCTACAGGACACACTGACCTCATCTGATACCTTCATCTACAGAACACACTGACCTCATCTGATACCTTCATCTACAGAACACACTGACCTCATCTGATACCTTCATCTACAGAACACACTGACCTCATCTGATACCTTCATCTACAGAACACACTGATCTCATCTGATACCTTCCTTCATCTACAGAACACACTGACCTCATCTGATACCTTCATCTACAGAACACACTGACCTCATCTGATACCTTCATCTACAGAACACACTGTCCTCATCTGATACCTTCATCTACAGAACACACTGTCCTCATCTGATACCTTCATCTACAGAACACACTGACCTCATCTGATACCTTCCTTCATCTACAGAACACACTGACCTCATCTGATACCTTCATCTACAGAACACACTGACCTCATCTGATACCTTCATCAACAGAACACACTGACCTCATCTGATACCTTCCTTCATCTACAGAACACACTGACCTCATCTGATACCTTCATCTACAGAACACACTGACCTCATCTGATACCTTCATCTACAGAACACATTGATCTCATCTGATACCTTCCTTCATCTACAGAACACACTGACCTCATCTGATACCTTCCTTCATCTACAGAACACACTGACCTCATCTGATACCTTCATCTACAGAACACACTGACCTCATCTGATACCTTCATCTACAGAACACACTGTCCTCATCTGATACTTTCATCTACAGAACACACTGACCTTATCTGATACCTTCCTTCATCTACAGAACACACTGACCTCATCTGATACCTTCATCTACAGAACACACTGTCCTCATCTGATACCTTCCTTCATCTACAGAACACACTGACCTCATCTGATACCTTCATCTACAGAACACACTGACCTCATCTGATACCTTCCGTCATCTACAGAACACACTGACCTCATCTGATACCTTCCTCTACAGAACACACTGTCCTCATCTGATACCGTCCTTCATCTACAGAACACACTGACCTCATCTGATACCTTCATCTACAGAACACACTGACCTCATCTGATACCTTCATCTACAGAACACACTGACCTCATCTGATACCTTCATCTACAGAACACACTGACCTCATCTGATACCTTCATCTACAGAACACACTGACCTCATCTGATACCTTCATCTACAGAACACACTGACCTCATCTGATACCTTCATCTACAGGACACACTGTCCTCATCTGATACCTTCCTTCATCTACAGAACACACTGTCCTCATCTGATACCTTCATCTACAGAACACACTGACCTCATCTGATACCTTCATCTACAGAACACACTGACCTCATCTGATACCTTCATCTACAGAACACACTGACCTCATCTGATACCTTCATCTACAGAACACACTGTCCTCATCTGATACCTTCATCTACAGAACACACTGACCTCATCTGATACCTTCCTTCATCTACAGAACACACTGACCTCATCTGATACCTTCATCTACAGAACACACTGACCTCATCTGATACCTTCATCTACAGAACACACTGACCTCATCTGATACCTTCATCTACAGAACACACTGACCTCATCTGATACCTTCATCTACAGAACACACTGACCTCATATGATACCTTCATCTACAGAACACACTGACCTCATCTGATACCTTCATCTACAGAACACACTGACCTCATCTGATAACTTCATCTACAGAACACACTGACCTCATATGATACCTTCATCTACAGAACACACTGTCCTCATCTGATACCTTCCTTCATCTACAGAACACACTGTCCTCATCTGATACCTTCATCTACAGAACACACTGACCTCATCTGATACCTTCATCTACAGAACACACTGACCTCATCTGATATCTTCCTTCATCTACAGAACACACTGACCTCATCTGATACCTTCATCTACAGAACACACTGACCTCATCTGATACCTTCCTTCATCTACAGAACACACTGTCCTCATCTGATACCTTCCTTCATCTACAGAACACACTGTCCTCATCTGATACCTTCCTTCATCTACAGAACACACTGACCTCATCTGATACCTTCATCTACAGAACACACTGACCTCATCTGATACCTTCCTCTACAGAACACACTGACCTCATCTGATACCTTCATCTACAGAACACACTGTCCTCATCTGATACCTTCATCTACAGAACACACTGACCTCATCTGATACCTTCATCTACAGAACACACTGACCTCATCTGATACCTTCCTTCATCTACAGAACACACTGACCTCATCTGATACCTTCCTTCATCTACAGAACACACTGTCCTCATCTGATACCTTCCTCTACAGAACACACTGACCTCATCTGATACCTTCCTTCCTCTACAGAACACACTGACCTCATCTGATACCTTCCTTCCTCTACAGAACACACTGACCTCATCTGATACCTTCATCTACAGAACACACTGACCTCATCTGATACCTTCATCTACAGAACACACTGACCTCATCTGATACCTTCATCTACAGAACACACTGTCCTCATCTGATACCTTCATCTACAGAACACACTGACCTCATCTGATACCTTCATCTACAGAACACACTGACCTCATCTGATACCTTCATCTACAGGAAACACTGACCTCATCTGATATCTTCCTCTACAGAACACACTGTCCTCATCTGATACCTTCATCTACAGAACACACTGACCTCATCTGATACCTTCATCTACAGAACACACTGACCTCATCTGATACCTTCATCTACAGAACACACTGTCCTCATCTGATACCTTCATCTACAGAACACACTGACCTCATCTGATACCTTCATCTACAGAACACACTGACCTCATCTGATACCTTCATCTACAGAACACACTGACCTCATCTGATACCTTCATCTACAGAACACACTGACCTCATCTGATACCTTCATCTACAGAACACACTGACCTCATCTGATACCTTCATCTACAGGAAACACTGACCTCATCTGATATCTTCCTTCATCTACAGAACACACTGACCTCATCTGATACCTTCATCTACAGAACACACTGACCTCATCTACAGAACACACTGACCTCATCTGATACCTTCATCTACAGAACACACTGACCTCATCTGATACCTTCCTCTACAGAACACACTGACCTCATCTGATACCTTCATCTACAGAACACACTGACCTCATCTGATACCTTCATCTACAGAGCACACTGACCTCATCTGATACCTTCCTCTACTGACCTCATCTGATACCTTCATCTACAGAACACACTGACCTCATCTGATACCTTCATCTACAGAACACACTGACCTCATCTACAGAACACACTGACCTCATCTGATACCTTCATCTACAGAACACACTGACCTCATCTGATACCTTCCTCTACAGAACACACTGACCTCATCTGATACCTTCATCTACAGAACACACTGACCTCATCTGATACCTTCATCTACAGAGCACACTGACCTCATCTGATACCTTCCTCTACAGAACACACTGACCTCATCTGATACCTTCATCTACAGAACACACTGACCTCATCTGATACCTTCCTTCATCTACAGAACACACTGTCCTCATCTGATACCTTCCTTCATCTACAGAACACACTGTCCTCATCTGATACCTTCCTTCATCTACAGAACACACTGACCTCATCTGATACCTTCATCTACAGAACACACTGACCTCATCTGATACCTTCCTCTACAGAACACACTGACCTCATCTGATACCTTCATCTACAGAACACACTGTCCTCATCTGATACCTTCATCTACAGAACACACTGACCTCATCTGATACCTTCATCTACAGAACACACTGACCTCATCTGATACCTTCCTTCATCTACAGAACACACTGACCTCATCTGATACCTTCCTTCATCTACAGAACACACTGTCCTCATCTGATACCTTCCTCTACAGAACACACTGACCTCATCTGATACCTTCCTTCCTCTACAGAACACACTGACCTCATCTGATACCTTCCTTCCTCTACAGAACACACTGACCTCATCTGATACCTTCATCTACAGAACACACTGACCTCATCTGATACCTTCATCTAGAGAACACACTGACCTCATCTGATACCTTCATCTACAGAACACACTGACCTCATCTGATACCTTCATCTACAGAACACACTGTCCTCATCTGATACCTTCATCTACAGAACACACTGACCTCATCTGATACCTTCATCTACAGAACACACTGACCTCATCTGATACCTTCATCTACAGGAAACACTGACCTCATCTGATATCTTCCTCTACAGAACACACTGTCCTCATCTGATACCTTCATCTACAGAACACACTGACCTCATCTGATACCTTCATCTACAGAACACACTGACCTCATCTGATACCTTCATCTACAGAACACACTGTCCTCATCTGATACCTTCATCTACAGAACACACTGACCTCATCTGATACCTTCATCTACAGAACACACTGACCTCAACTGATACCTTCATCTACAGAACACACTGACCTCATCTGATACCTTCATCTACAGAACACACTGACCTCATCTGATACCTTCATCTACAGAACACACTGACCTCATCTGATACCTTCATCTACAGGAAACACTGACCTCATCTGATATCTTCCTTCATCTACAGAACACACTGACCTCATCTGATACCTTCATCTACAGAACACACTGACCTCATCTACAGAACACACTGACCTCATCTGATACCTTCATCTACAGAACACACTGACCTCATCTGATACCTTCCTCTACAGAACACACTGACCTCATCTGATACCTTCATCTACAGAACACACTGACCTCATCTGATACCTTCATCTACAGAGCACACTGACCTCATCTGATACCTTCCTCTACAGAACACACTGACCTCATCTGATACCTTCATCTACAGAACACACTGACCTCATCTGATACCTTCCTCTACAGAACACACTGACCTCATCTGATACCTTCATCTACAGAACACACTGACCTCATCTGATACCTTCATCTACAGAACACACTGACCTCATCTGATACCTTCATCTACAGAACACACTGACCTCATCTGATACCTTCATCTACAGAACACACTGACCTCATCTGATACCTTCATCTACAGAACACACTGTCCTCATCTGATACCTTCATCTACAGAACACACTGACCTCATCCACTCCTCGCTCTTAGAGATGAAGAGACGGTACTTCATGGCACACTCCTCTGTAAACAGAGACCTGGCCTTGGTGGCATGGAACACCAGCTTCTGTCTGTCAGAGGATCATTATAATATTACTCTACTGTAACCAGGGGAACGTTATAATATTACTCTACTGTAACCAGGGGAACATTATCATATTACTACACTGTAACCAGGGGATCGTTATAATATTACTCTACTGTAACCAGGGGATCGTTATAATATTACTCTACTGTAACCAGGGGATCGTTATAATATTACTCTACTGTAACCAGGGGAACATTAGAATATTATAATATTACTCTACTGTAACCAGGGGATCGTTATAATATTACTCTACTGTATCCAGGGGAACATTATAATATTATAATATTACTCTACTGTAACCAGGGGAACGTTATAATATTACTACACTGTAACCAGGGGAACATTATAATATTACTCTACTGTAACCAGGGGAACATTAGAATATTACTCTACTGTAACCAGGGGAACATTAGAATATTACTACACTGTAACCAGGGGAACATTAGAATATTACTCTACTGTAACCAGGGGAACATTAGAATATTACTCTACTGTAACCAGGGGAACATTATAATATTACTACACTGTAACCAGGGGAACATAATATTACTCTACTGTAACCAGGGGAACATTATAATATTACTGTACTGTAACCAGGGGATCGTTATAATATTACTCTACTGTAACCAGGGGAACATTATAATATTACTGTACTGTAACCAGGGGATCGTTATAATATTACTGTACTGTAACCAGGGGATCGTTATAATATTACTCTACTGTAACCAGGGGAACATTATAATATTACTGTACTGTAACCAGGGGATCGTTATAATATTACTCTACTGTAACCAGGGGAACATTATACTATTACTGTACTGTAACCAGGGGATCGTTATAATATTACTGTACTGTAACCAGGGGAACATTATAATATTACTCTACTGTAACATTAATAATATTACTATACTGTAACCAGGGGAACATTATAATATTACTCTACTGTAACCAGGGGAACATTATAATATTATAATATTACTCTACTGTATCCAGGGGAACATTATAATATTACTCTACTGTAACCAGGGGATCGTTATAATATTACTCTACTGTAACCAGGGGATCGTTATAATATTACTGTACTGTAACCAGGGGAACATTATAATATTACTACACTGTAACCAGGGGAACATTATAATATTACTACACTGTAACCAGGGGAACATTATAATATTACTACACTGTAACCAGGGGAACATTAGAATATTACTCTACGGTAACCAGGGGAACATTAGAATATTACTCTACGGTAACCAGGGGAACATTATAATATTACTCTACTGTAACCAGGGGAACGTTATAATATTACTATACTGTAACCAGGGGAACATTATAATATTACTCTACTGTAACCAGGGGAACGTTATAATATTACTCTACTGTAACCAGGGGAACATTATAATATTACTACACTGTAACCAGGGGAACATTATAATATTACTATACTGTAACCAGGGGAACATTATAATATTATTCTACTGTAACCAGGGGAACATTATAATATTACTCTACTGTAACCAGGGGAACGTTATAATATTACTATACTGTAACCAGGGGAACGTTATAATATTACTACACTGTAACCAGGGGAACATTAGAATATTACTCTACTGTAACCAGGGGAACATTAGAATATTACTACACTGTAACCAGGGGATCGTTATAATATTACTACACTGTAACCAGGGGAACATTAGAATATTACTCTACTGTAACCAGGGGATCGTTAGAATATTACTACACTGTAACCAGGGGAACATTATAATATTACTCTACTGTAACCAGAGGAACATTATAATATTACTCTACTGTAACCAGGGGAACATTAGAATATTACTACACTGTAACCAGGGGAACATTATAATATTACTCTACTGTAACCAGAGGAACATTATAATATTACTCTACTGTAACCAGGGGAACATTATAATATTACTACACTGTAACCAGGGGAACATTATAATATTACTACACTGTAACCAGGGGAAAATTATAATATTATAATATTACTACACTGTAACCAGGGGAACATTATAATATTCTAATATTACTATACTGTAACCAGGGGAACATTAGAATATTACTCTACTGTAACCAGGGGAACATTAGAATATTACTCTACGGTAACCAGGGGAACATTATAATATTACTCTACTGTAACCAGGGGAACGTTATAATATTACTATACTGTAACCAGGGGAACGTTATAATATTACTCTACTGTAACCAGGGGAACATTATAATATTACTACACTGTAACCAGGGGAACATTAGAATATTACTCTACTGTAACCAGGGGAACATTATAATATTACTACACTGTAACCAGGGGAACATTATAATATTACTACACTGTAACCAGGGGAACATTATAATATTACTACATTGTAACCAGGGGAACATTATAATATTATAATATTACTATACTGTAACCAGGGGAACATTAGAATATTACTCTACTGTAACCAGGGGAACATTAGAATATTACTCTACGGTAACCAGGGGAACATTATAATATTACTCTACTGTAACCAGGGGAACGTTATAATATTACTATACTGTAACCAGGGGAACATTATAATATTACTCTACTGTAACCAGGGGAACGTTATAATATTACTCTACTGTAACCAGGGGAACATTATAATATTACTACACTGTAACCTGGGGAACATTATAATATTACTCTACTGTAACCAGGGGAACATTATAATATTACTATACTGTAACCAGGGGAACATTATAATATTATTCTACTGTAACCAGGGGAACATTATAATATTACTCTACTGTAACCAGGGGAACGTTATAATATTACTATACTGTAACCAGGGGAACATTATAATATTACTCTACTGTAGCCAGGGGAACATTAGAATATTACTACACTGTAACCAGGGGATCGTTATAATATTACTACACTGTAACCAGGGGAACATTAGAATATTACTCTACTGTAACCAGGGGATCGTTAGAATATTACTACACTGTAACCAGGGGAACATTATAATATTACTCTACTGTAACCAGAGGAACATTATAATATTACTCTACTGTAACCAGGGGAACATTAGAATATTACTACACTGTAACCAGGGGAACATTATAATATTACTCTACTGTAACCAGAGGAACATTATAATATTACTCTACTGTAACCAGGGAAACATTATAATATTACTACACTGTAACCAGGGGAACATTATACTATTACTACACTGTAACCAGGGGAACATTATAATATTATAATATTACTACACTGTAACCAGGGGAACATTATAATATTATAATATTACTCTACTGTAACCAGGGGAACATTATAATATTACTACACTGTAACCAGGGGAACATTAGAATATTACTCTACTGTAACCAGGGGATCGTTAGAATATTACTACACTGTAACCAGGGGAACATTATAATATTACTACACTGTAACCAGAGGAACATTATAATATTACTCTACTGTAACCAGGGGAACATTATAATATTACTCTACTGTAACCAGGGGAACGTTATAATATTACTCTACTGTAACCAGGGGAACGTTATAATATTACTCTACTGTAACCAGGGGAACATTAGAATATTACTCTACTGTAACCAGGGGAACATAATATTACTCTACTGTAACCAGGGGAACATTATAATATTACTATACTGTAACCAGGGGAACATTATAATATTACTATACTGTAACCAGGGGAACATTATAATATTACTACACTGTAACCAGGGGGACATTATAATATTACTACACTGTAACCAGGGGAACATTATAATATTACTACACTGTAACCAGAGGAACATTATAATATTACTCTACTGTAACCAGGGGAACATTATAATATTACTACACTGTAACCAGGGGAACATTATAATATTACTCTACTGTAACCAGGGGAACATTATAATATTACTACACTGTAACCAGGGGAACATTATAATATTACTCTACTGTAACCAGGGGAACATTATAATATTACTCTACTGTAACCAGGGGAACATTATAATATTACTACACTGTAACCAGGGGAACATTATAATATTACTCTACTGTAACCAGGAGAACATTATAATATTACTCTACTGTAACCAGGAGAACATTATAATATTACTATACTGTAACCAGAGGAACATTATAATATTACTATACTGTAACCAGGGGAACATTATAATATTACTACACTGTAACCAGGGGAACATTATAATATTACTACACTGTAACCAGGGGAACATTATAATATTACTACACTGTAACCAGGGGAACATTATAATATTACTCTACTGTAACCAGGGGAACATTATAATATTACTCTACTGTAACCAGGGGAACATTATAATATTACTACACTGTAACCAGGGGAACATTATAATATTACTCTACTGTAACCAGGAGAACATTATAATATTACTCTACTGTAACCAGGAGAACATTATAATATTACTATACTGTAACCAGAGGAACATTATAATATTACTATACTGTAACCAGGGGAACATTATAATATTACTACACTGTAACCAGGGGAACATTATAATATTACTATACTGTAACCAGAGGAACATTATAATATTACTATACTGTAACCAGAGGAACATTATAATATTACTACACTGTAACCAGGGGAACATTATAATATTACTATACTGTAACCAGGGGAACATTATAATATTACTACACTGTAACCTGGTCAGAGGGACAGAAAAGATGGACCTACTTGTCAAATTTGTGTATCTGTTCCTCGTTGTACGGCAGACGTCTCTCAGCCTTGTCCTTCTTAAACTGGTGGTAGATGGCTGTAATGGAGTCCAGGAGGACCTTTACCCTCTCAACACTGAGACAGAGAGAGAAAACCATGAACAAACTGGTGGTAGATGGCTGTAATGGAGTCCAGGAGGACCTTGACCCTCTCAACACTGAGACAGAGAGAGAAAACCAGGAACAAACTGGTGGTAGATGGCTGTAATGGAGTCCAGGAGGACCTTGACCCTCTCAACACTGAGACAGAGAGAGAAAACCAGGAACAAACTGGTGTTAGATGGCTGTAATGGAGTCCAGGAGGACCTTTACCCTCTCAACACTGAGACAGAGAGAGAAAACCAGGAACAAACTGGTGGTAGATGGCTGTAATGGAGTCCAGGAGGACCTTGACCCTCTCAACACTGAGACAGAGAGAGAAAACCAGGAACAAACTGGTGTTAGATGGCTGTAATGGAGTCCAGGAGGACCTTGGCCCTCTCAACACTGAGACAGAGAGAGAAAACCATGAACAAACTGGTGGTAGATGGCTGTAATGGAGTCCAGGAAGACCTTTACCCTCTCAACACTGAGACAGAGAGAGAAAACCAGGAACAAAATGGTGTTTGATGGCTTGAGGAGCAACATTAGTCCACAGATACTGGATATTTCTGTCAGACTCTGTTTTTGTATGGAGATCTCTGTAGTACACTGTCACCTGGTAACATCTAGTATCTCTCTAGGTTACGGTGTGATCTCTGAAGTACACTGTCACCTGGTAACATTTAGTATCTATCTAGGTTACGCTGTGATCTCTGTAGTACACTGTCACCTGGTAACATTTAGTATCTCTCTAGGTTACGGTGTGATCTCTGAAGTACACTGTCACCTGGTAACATTTAGTATCTATCTAGGTTACGCTGTGATCTCTGTAGTACACTGTCACCTGGTAACATTTAGTATCTCTCTAGGTTACGGTGTGATCTCTGAAGTATACTGTAACCTGGTAACATTTAGTATCTCTCTAGGTTACGGTGTGATCTCTGTAGTATACTGTAACCTGGTAACATTTAGTATCTCTCTAGGTTACGGTGTGATCTCTGTAGTATACTGTAACCTGGTAACATTTAGTATCTCTCTAGGTTACGGTGTGATCTCTGTAGTACACTGTAACCTGGTAACATTTAGTATCTCTCTAGGTTACGGTGTGATCTCTGAAGTACACTGTAACCTGGTAACATTTAGTATCTCTCTAGGTTATGGTGTGATCTCTGTAGTATACTGTAACCTGGAAACATTTAGTATCTCTCTAGGTTACGGTGTGATCTCTGTAGTACACTGTAACCTGGTAACATTTAGTATCTCTCTAGGTTACGGTGTGATCTCTGAAGTACACTGTAACCTGGTAAAATTTAGTATCTCTCTAGGTTACGGTGTGATCTCTGTAGTATACTGTAACCTGGTAACATTTAGTATCTCTCTAGGTTACGGTGTGATCTCTGTGGTATACTGTAACCTGGTAACATTTAGTATCTCTCTAGGTTACGGTGTGATCTCTGAAGTATACTGTAACCTGGTAACATTTAGTATCTCTCTAGGTTACGGTGTGATCTCTGTAGTATACTGTAACCTGGTAACATTTAGTATCTCTCCAGGTTACGGTGTGATCTCTGTAGTATACTGTAACCTGGTAACATTTAGTATCTCTCTAGGTTACGGTGTGATATCTGTAGTATACTGTAACCTGGTAACATTTAGTATCTCTCTAGGTTACGGTGTGATCTCTGTAGTATACTGTAACCTGGTAACATTTAGTATCTCTAGGTTACGGTGTGATCTCTGAAGTATACTGTAACCTGGTAACATTTAGTATCTCTCTAGGTTACGGTGTGATCTCTGTAGTATACTGTAACCTGGTAACATTTAGTATCTCTCTAGGTTACGGTGTGATCTCTGTAGTACACTGTAACCTGGTAACATTTAGTATCTCTAGGTTACGGTGTGATCTCTGTAGTATACTGTAACCTGGTAACATTTAGTATCTCTCTAGGTTACGGTGTGATCTCTGAAGTACACTGTAACCTGGTAACATTTAGTATCTCTCTAAGTTACGGTGTGATCTCTGTAGTACACTGTAACCTGGTAACATTTAGTATCTCTCTAGGTTACGGTGTGATCTCTGAAGTATACTGTAACATGGTAACATTTAGTATCTCTCTAGGTTACGGTGTGATCTCTGAAGTACACTGTAACCTGGTAACATTTAGTATCTCTCTAGGTTACGGTGTGATCTCTGTAGTATACTGTAACCTGGAAACATTTAGTATCTCTCTAGGTTACGGTGTGATCTCTGAAGTACACTGTAACCTGGTAACATTTAGTATCTCTCTAGGTTACGGTGTGATCTCTGTAGTATACTGTAACCTGGAAACATTTAGTATCTCTCTAGGTTACGGTGTGATCTCTGAAGTATACTGTAACCTGGTAACATTTAGTATCTCTCTAGGTTACGGTGTGATCTCTGTGGTACACTGTAACCTGGTAACATTTAGTATCTCTCTAGGTTACGGTGTGATCTCTATGGTATACTGTAACCTGGAAACATTTAGTATCTCTCTAGGTTACGGTGTGATCTCTGTGGTATACTGTAACCTGGAAACATTTAGTATCTCTCTAGGTTACGGTGTGATCTCTGAAGTACACTGTAACCTGGTAACATTTAGTATCTCTCTAGGTTACCATGGTGATCTCTGAAGTACACTGTAACCTGGTAACATTTAGTATCTCTCTAGGTTACGGTGTGATCTCTGTGGTATACTGTAACCTGGTAACATTTAGTATCTCTCTAGGTTACCGTGGTGATCTCTGAAGTACACTGTAACCTGGTAACATTTAGTATCTCTCTAGGTTACGGTGTGATCTCTGAAGTACACTGTAACCTGGTAACATTTAGTATCTCTCTAGGTTACGGTGTGATCTCTGTAGTATACTGTAACCTGGTAACATTTAGTATCTCTCTATGTTACGGTGTGATCTCTGTAGTATACTGTAACCTGGTAACATTTAGTATCTCTCTAGGTTACGGTGTGATCTCTGAAGTATACTGTAACCTGGTAACATTTAGTATCTCTCTAGGTTACGGTGTGATCTCTGTAGTACACTGTAACCTGGTAACATTTAGTATCTCTCTAGGTTACGGTGTGATCTCTGTAGTATACTGTAACCTGGTAACATTTAGTATCTCTCTAGGTTACGGTGTGATCTCTGTAGTACACTGTAACCTGGTAACATTTAGTATCTCTCTAGGTTACGGTGTGATCTCTGTAGAATACTGTAACCTGGTAACATTTAGTATCTCTCTAGGTTACGGTGTGATCTCTGTAGTATACTGTAACCTGGTAACATTTAGTATCTCTAGGTTACGGTGTGATCTCTGAAGTACACTGTAACCATGGTAACATTTAGTATCTCTAGGTTACGGTGTGAGAAACACAGTAGCAGCTAACTCGCCACGATCCCAGTAACGTCCCAAAATAAGGCGACAATATTTTACACACGGAATGTTTTTAAATGACCAAAAGAGTTCGGTCGGCTTTGTTTTTTCATTTTTGCAACGGGGAAAAAAATATCACGATACTTGTATGGTCACAGCCCTAAAAACACACTCATTACTTACTTCCTGTCTTCAGGGTGTGTTCCAGCTTGAGTCCAGCTGTCCGTCAGAACACCACCTGACAGGAACTTACTCTTGATGTCCTGAACCGTCTGCTCCATGGGGACTAAAGAGTTGGAGATCTGCAGAGAGACAACCAATCAACAGCAGCTCCAGAGATGGGAGGCTCACTGATAGGTTAGCAGCCAGGGGCGGGGCAGAGGGAACAGAAGCTGAGTGATAGGTTAGTAGCCAGGGGCGGGGCCAGAGGGGCAAGAGGCTGAGTGATAGGTTAGCAGCCAGGGGCGGGGCCAAAGGGAACAGAGGCTGAGTGATAGGTTAGCAGCCAGGGGCGGGGCCAGAGGGAACAGAGGCTGAGTGATATGATAGTAGCCAGGGGCGGGGCCAGAGGGAACAGAGGCTGAGTGATAGGTTAGTAGCCAGGGGCGGGGCCAGAGGGAACAGAGGATGTGATAGGTTAGCAGCCAGGGGCGGGGCCAGAGGGAACAGAGGATGTGATAGGTTAGCAGCCAGGGGCGGGGCCAGAGGGAACAGAGGATGTGATAGGCTAGTAGCCAGGGGCGGGGCCAGAGGGAACGGAGGCTGTGATAGGTTAGTAGCCAGGGGCGGGGCCAGAGGGAACAGAGGATGTGATAGGTTAGCAGCCAGGGGCGGTACTTACTAGGACTATTTTCTTCCTCATGTCTGAGATCTCATCGTATTCTGACGACGACAACATATTGGCCTGCATTAACACCTCGTACCTGGGAGAGGAGACAACATATTGGCCTGCATTAACACCTCGTACCTGGGAGAGGGGACAACATATTGGCCTGCATTAACACCTCGTACCTGGGAGAGGAGACAACATATTGGCCTGCATTAACACCTCGTACCTGGGAGAGGAGACAACATATTGGCCTGCATTAACACCTCGTACCTGGGAGAGGAGACAACATATTGGCCTGCATTAACACCTCGTACCTGGGAGAGGAGACAACATATTGGCCTGCATTAACACCTCGTACCTGGGAGAGGAGACAACATATTGGCCTGCATTAACACCTCGTACCTGGGAGAGGAGACAACATATTGGCCTGCATTAACACCTCGTACCTGGGAGAGGAGACAACATATTGGCCTGCATTAACACCTCGTACCTGGGAGAGGGGACAACATATCGGCCTGCATTAACACCTCGTACCTGGGAGAGGGGACAACATATCGGCCTGCATTAACACCTCGTACCTGGGAGAGGAGACAACATATCGGCCTGCATTAACACCTCGTACCTGGGAGAGGAGACAACATATTGGCCTGTATTAACACCTCGTACCTGGGAGAGGAGACAACATATTGGCCTGCATTAACACCTCGTACCTGGGAGGAGACAACATATTGGCCTGCATTAACACCTCGTACCTGGGAGAGGAGACAACATATTGGCCTGCATTAACACCTCGTACCTGGGAGGGGACAACATATTGGCCTGCATTAACACCTCGTACCTGGGAGGGGACAACATATTGGCCTGCATTAACACCTCGTACCTGGGAGGGGACAACATATTGGCCTTCATTAACACCTCGTACCTGGGAGGGGACAACATATTGGCCTGCATTAACACCTCGTACCTGGGAGGGGACAACATATTGGCCTGCATTAACACCTCGTACCTGGGAGGGGACAACATATTGGCCTGCATTACCACCTCGTACCTGGGAGAGGAGACAACATATTGACCTGCATTAACACCTCGTACCTGGGAGGGGACAACATATTGGCCTGCATTAACACCTCGTACCTGGGAGAGGAGACAACATATTGGCCTGCATTAACACCTCGTACCTGGGAGAGGAGACAACATATTGGCCTGTATTAACACCTCGTACCTGGGAGAGGGGACAACATATTGGCCTGCATTAACACCTCATACCTGGGAGAGGAGACAACATATTGGCCTGCATTAACACCTCGTACCTGGGAGAGGAGACAACATATTGGCCTGTATTAACACCTCGTACCTGGGAGAGGGGACAACATATTGGCCTGTATTAACACCTCGTACCTGGGAGAGGAGACAACATATTGGCCTGCATTAACACCTCGTACCTGGGAGAGGGGAAAACATATTGGCCTGCATTAACACCTCGTACCTGAGAGAGGAGACAACATATTGGCCTGCATTAACACCTCGTACCTGGGAGAGGGGACAACATATTGGCCTGCATTAACACCTCGTACCTGGGAGAGGGGACAACATATTGGCCTGCATTAACACCTCGTACCTGGGAGAGGGGACAACATATTGGCCTGCATTAACACCTCGTACCTGGGAGAGGGGACAACATATTGGCCTGCATTAACACCTCGTACCTGGGAGAGGAGACAACATATTGGCCTGCATTAACACCTCGTACCTGGGAGAGGGGACAACATATTGGCCTGCATTAACACCTCGTACCTGGGAGAGGGGACAACATATTGGCCTGCATTAACACCTCGTACCTGGGAGAGGAGACAACATATTGGCCTGCATTAACACCTCGTACCTGGGAGAGGAGACAACATATTGGCCTGCATTAACACCTCGTACCTGGGAGAGGAGACAACATATTGGCCTGTATTAACACCTCGTACCTGGGAGAGGAGACAACATATTGGCCTGCATTAACACCTCGTACCTGGGAGAGGAGACAACATATTGGCCTGCATTAACACCTCGTACCTGGGAGAGGGGACAACATATTGGCCTGCATTAACACCTCGTACCTGGGAGAGGGGACAACATATTGGCCTGCATTAACACCTCGTACCTGGGAGAGGAGACAACATATTGGCCTGCATTAACACCTCGTACCTGGGAGAGGAGACAACATATTGGCCTGCATTAACACCTCGTACCTGGGAGAGGAGACAACATATTGGCCTGCATTAACACCTCGTACCTGGGAGAGGAGACAACATATTGGCCTGCATTAACACCTCGTACCTGGGAGAGGAGACAACATATTGGCCTGCATTAACACCTCGTACCTGGGAGAGGAGACAACATATTGGCCTGCATTAACACCTCGTACCTGGGAGAGGAGACAACATATTGGCCTGCATTAACACCTCGTACCTGGGAGAGGGGACAACATATTGGTCTGTATTAACACCTCGTACCTGGGAGAGGGGACAACATATTGGCCTGTATTAACACCTCGTACCTGGGAGAGGAGACAACATATTGGTCTGTATTAACACCTCGTACCTGGGAGAGGAGACAACATATTGGCCTGCATTAACACCTCGTACCTGGGAGAGGGGACAACATATTGGCCTGTATTAACACCTCGTACCTGGGAGAGGGGACAACATATTGGCCTGCATTAACACCTCGTACCTGGGAGAGGAGACAACATATTGGCCTGTATTAACACCTCGTACCTGGGAGAGGGGACAACATATTGGCCTGCATTAACACCTCGTACCTGGGAGAGGAGACAACATATTGGCCTGCATTAACACCTCGTACCTGGGAGAGGAGACAACATATTGGCCTGCATTAACACCTCGTACCTGGGAGAGAGGACGACAACACCTACTGGTTATTGTCTCCTCTGAGGCGCTGGAGGGGAAGAGAGCCAGAACAAACCAAAGTGTGTACTCACAGCTGCTCCGTCCTCTCCAGGATCTGAGTGCAGTAGTGACAGATGTGGATGACCTCTGACTTCTTATGTACCATCTCGCTGTAGTCCTCCTTCATTAACTCACTGAGACAGACAGACACATTATGTACCATCTCACTGTAGGCCTCCTTCATTAACTCACTGAGACAGAGACACATTATGTACCATCTCCCTGTAGTCCTCCTTCATTAACTCACTGAGACAGAGAGAGACAGAGACATTATGTACCATCTCCCTGTAGTCCTCCTTTATTAACTCACTGAGACAAAGATAGACAGAGACATTATGTACCATCTCCCTGTAGTCCTCCTTCATTAACTCACTGAGACAGACAGAGACATTATGTACCATCTCCCTGTAGTCCTCCTTCATTAACTCACTGAGACAGAGAGAGACATTATGTACCATCTCACTGTAGTCCTCCTTCATTAACTCACTGAGACAGAGAGAGACAGAGACATTATGTACCATCTCCCTGTAGTCCTTCTTTATTAACTCACTGAGACAAAGATAGACAGAGACATTATGTACCATCTCCCTGTAGTCCTCCTTCATTAACTCACTGAGACAGACAGAGACATTATGTACCATCTCCCTGTAGTCCTCCTTCATTAACTCACTGAGACAGAGACATTATGTACCATCTCCCTGTAGTCCTCCTTCATTAACTCACTGAGACAGACAGACACATTATGTACCATCTCACTGTAGGCCTCCTTCATTAACTCACTGAGACAGAGACACATTATGTACCATTAACTCACTGAGACAGAGACACATTATGTACCATCTCCCTGTAGTCCTCCTTCATTAACTCACTGAGACAGAGAGACATTATGTACCATCTCACTGTAGGCCTCCTTCATTAACTCACTGAGACAGACAGAGACATTATGTACCATCTCACTGTAGTCCTCCTTCATTAACTCACTGAGACAGAGACACATTATGTACCATCTCACTGTAGGCCTCCTTCATTAACTCACTGAGACAGAGACACATTATGTACCATTAGACTCACTGAGACAGAGACACATTATGTACCATCTCCCTGTAGTCCTCCTTCATTAACTCACTGAGACAGAGAGACATTATGTACCATCTCACTGTAGGCCTCCTTCATTAACTCACTGAGACAGAGAGAGACAGAGACATTATGTACCATCTCCCTGTAGTCCTCCTTTATTAACTCACTGAGACAAAGATAGACAGAGACATTATGTACCATCTCCCTGTAGTCCTCCTTCATTAACTCACTGAGACAGACAGAGACATTGACATTATGTACCATCTCCCTGTAGTCCTCCTTCATTAACTCACTGAGACAGAGACATTATGTACCATCTCCCTGTAGTCCTCCTTCATTAACTCACTGAGACAGAGACATTATGTACCATCTCCCTGTAGTCCTCCTTCATTAACTCACTGAGACAGACAGAGACAGAGACATTATGTACCATCTCCTTGATAGCAGATCAAATGTGGCACCAACATATACAGACCCATTGACAAAAGTGACATTGAGTTCCACAGAACACCAGTTGAACAGTGTACCAGTTGACAGAGGTGTACCAGGTGAACAGTGAACCAGTTGACAGAGGGGTACCAGTTGAACAGTGTACCAGTTGACAGAGCGGTACCAGGTGAACAGTGTACCAGTTGACAGAGGGGTACCAGTTGAACAGTGGACCAGTTGACAGAGGGGTACCAGTTGAACAGTGGACCAGTTGACAGAGGGGTACCAGGTGAACAGTGTACCAGTTGACAGAGGGGTACCAGGTGAACAGTGAACCAGTTGACAGAGGGGTACCAGGTGAACAGTGAACCAGTTGACAGAGGGGTACCAGGTGAACAGTGTACCAGTTGACAGAGGGGTACCAGGTGAACAGTGAACCAGTTGACAGAGGGGTACCAGGTGAACAGTGTACCAGTTGACAGAGGGGTACCAGGTGAACAGTGTACCAGTTGACAGAGGGGTACCAGGTGAACAGTGTACCAGTTGACAGAGGGGTACCAGTTGAACAGTGGACCAGTTGACAGAGGGGTACCAGTTGAACAGTGGACCAGTTGACAGAGGGGTACCAGGTGAACAGTGTACCAGTTGACAGAGGGGTACCAGGTGAACAGTGAACCAGTTGACAGAGGGGTACCAGGTGAACAGTGAACCAGTTGACAGAGGGGTACCAGGTGAACAGTGTACCAGTTGACAGAGGGGTACCAGGTGAACAGTGAACCAGTTGACAGAGGGGTACCAGTTGAACAGTGTACCAGTTGACAGAGGGGTACCAGGTGAACAGTGTACCAGTTGACAGAGGGGTACCAGGTGAACAGTGAACCAGTTGACAGAGGGGTACCAGTTGAACAGTGTACCAGTTGACAGAGGGGTACCAGGTGAACAGTGAACCAGTTGACAGAGGGGTACCAGTTGAACAGTGTACCAGTTGACAGAGGGGTACCAGGTGAACAGTGTACCAGTTGACAGAGGGGTACCAGGTGAACAGTGAACCAGTTGACAGAGGGGAACCAGGTGAACAGTGAACCAGTTGCCAGAGGGGTACCAGTTGAACAGTGTACCAGTTGACAGAGGGGTACCAGGTGAACAGTGTACCAGTTGACAGAGGGGTACCAGGTGAACAGTGTACCAGTTGACAGAGGGGTACCAGGTGAACAGTGTACCAGTTGACAGAGGGGTACCAGGTGAACAGTGTACCAGTTGACAGAGGGGTACCAGGTGAACAGTGGACCAGTTGACAGAGGGGTACCAGGTGAACAGTGAACCAGTTGACAGAGGGGTACCAGTTGAACAGTGAACCAGTTGACAGAGGGGTACCAGGTGAACAGTGAACCAGTTGACAGAGGGCTACCAGTTTAACAGTGAACCAGTTGACAGTGGGGTACCAGTTTAACAGTGAACCAGTTGACAGAGGGGTACCAGGTGAACAGTGAACCAGTTGACAGAGGGGAACCAGGTGAACAGTGAACCAGTTGCCAGAGGGGTACCAGGTGAACAGTGAACCAGTTGACAGAGGGGTACCAGGTGAACAGTGAACCAGTTGACAGAGGGGTATCAGGTGAACAGTGTACCAGTTGACAGAGGGGTACCAGGTGAATGTGCTGGTTGAGTTATCAGGACTTACATCAGCCCCCGGACTCACTTCCTGTTGTCTGGTACATTGTAAGGGTTGAGTTATCAGGACTTACATCGGCCCCCGGACTCACTTCCTGTTGTCTGGTACATTGTAAGGGTTGAGTTATCAGGACTCACTTCCGGTTGTCTGGTACATTGTAAGGTTTGAGTTATCAGGACTCACTTCCTGTTGTCTGGTACATTGTAAGGGTTGAGTTATCAGGACTTACATCAGCCCCCGGACTCACTTCCTGTTGTCTGGTACATTGTAAGGGTTGAGTTATCAGGATTTACATCAGTCCCCGGACTCACTTCCTGTTGTCTGGTACATTGTAAGGGTTGAGTTATCAGGACTCACTTCCTGTTGTCTGGTACATTGTAAGGTTTGAGTTATCAGGACTCACTTCCTGTTGTCTGGTACATTGTAAGGGTTGAGTTATCAGGATTTACATCTGCCCCCGGACTCACTTCCTGTTGTCTGGTACATTGTAAGGGTTGAGTTATCAGGACTCACTTCCTGTTGTCTGGTACATTGTAAGGTTTGAGTTATCAGGACTCACTTCCTGTTGTCTGGTACATTGTAAGGGTTGAGTTATCAGGACTTACATCAGCCCCCGGACTCACTTCCTGTTGTCTGGTACATTGTAAGGATTGAGTTATCAGGACTTACATCGGCCCCCGGACTCACTTCCTGTTGTCTGGTACATTGTAAGGGTTGAGTTATCAGGACTCACTTCCTGTTGTCTGGTACATTGTAAGGGTTGAGTTATCAGGACTCACTTCCTGTTGTCTGGTACATTGTAAGGGTTGAGTTATCAGGACTTACATCAGCCCCCGGACTCCCTTCCTGTTGTCTGGTACATTGTAAGGGTTGAGTTATCAGGACTCACTTCCTGTTGTCTGGTACATTGTAAGGGTTGAGTTATCAGGACTTACATCAGTCCCCGGACTCACTTCCTGTTGTCTGGTACATTGTAAGGGTTGAGTTATCAGGACTTACATCAGCCCCCGGACTCACTTCCTGTTGTCTGGTACATTGTAAGGGTTGAGTTATCAGGACTTACATCAGCCCCCGGACTCACTTCCTGTTGTCTGGTACATTGTAAGGGTTGAGTTATCAGGACTTACATCAGCCCCCGGACTCACTTCCTGTTGTCTGGTACATTGTAAGGATTGAGTTATCAGGACTCCCTTCCTGTTGTCTGGTACATTGTAAGGGTTGTGTTATCAGGACTTACATCGGCCCCCTGACTCACTTCCTGTTGTCTGGTACATTGTAAGGGTTGAGTTATCAGGACTCCCTTCCTGTTGTCTGGTACATTGTAAGGGTTGAGTTATCAGGACTTACATCAGCCCCCGGACTCCCTTCCTGTTGTCTGGTACATTGTAAGGGTTGAGTTATCAGGACTCCCTTCCTGTTGTCTGGTACATTGTAAGGGTTGAGTTATCAGGACTCCCTTCCTGTTGTCTGGTACATTGTAAGGGTTGAGTTATCAGGACTCACTTCCTGTTGTCTGGTACATTGTAAGGGTTGAGTTATCAGGACTCACTTCCTGTTGTCTGGTACATTGTAAGGGTTGAGTTATCAGGACTTACATCAGTCCCCGGACTCCCTTCCTGACCAGCTCCTGACAAACCAACAGGGAGTCTGAGGTCTTCCACAGGTGGCCCACGTCTCCTGCAAACGTCTGGACAACGGAGGAAGACAACGGAGGAAGACAACGGAGGACAACGGAGGACAACGGAGGAAGACATATTAGGATATTAGTTAAGGGCACCACACACACCATCCTCCTCCTACAGACACATTGGCATAGCTGGCATAACATTTAGTTACCTTGGCATAGCTGGCATAACATTTAGTTACCTTGGCATAGCTGGCATAACATTTAGTTACCTTGGCATAGCTGGCATAACATTTAGTTACCTTGGCATAGCTGGCATAACATTTAGTTACCTTGGCATAGCTGGCATAACATTTAGTTACCTTGGCATAACATTTAGTTACCTTGGCATAGCTGGCATAACATTTAGTTACCTTGGCATAGCTGGCATAACATTTAGTTACCTTGGCATAACATTTAGTTACCTTGGCATAGCTGGCGTAACATTTAGTTACCTTGGCATAGCTGGCATAACATTTAGTTACCTTGGAATAACATTTAGTTACCTTGGCATAGCTGGCGTAACATTTAGTTACCTTGGCATAGCTGGCATAACATTTAGTTACCTTGGCATAACATTTAGTTACCTTGGCATAGCTGGCATAACATTTAGTTACCTTGGCATAGCTGGCATAACATTTAGTTACCTTGGCATAACATTTAGTTACCTTGGCATAGCTGGCATAACATTTAGTTACCTTGGCATAACATTTAGTTACCTTGGCATAGCTGGCATAACATTTAGTTACCTTGGCATAGCTGGCATAACATTTAGTTACCTTGGCATAGCTGGCATAACATTTAGTTACCTTGGCATAGCTGGCATAACATTTAGTTACCTTGGCATAACATTTAGTTACCTTGGCATAGCTGGCATAGCATTTAGTTAACTTGGCATAGCTGGCATAACATTTAGTTACCTTGGAATAACATTTAGTTACCTTGGCATAGCTGGCATAACATTTAGTTACCTTGGCATAGCTGGCATAACATTGAGTTACTTTGGCATAGCTGGCATAACATTTAGTTACCTTGGCATAATATATAGTTACCTTGGCATAGCTGGCATAACATTTAGTTACCTTGGCATAGCTGGCATCCAGGTCCAGATCGTAGCGAGGCTGGACTTTAGGAGGACTCGCTGTGGAGATCGAAAGAAAAACTGAGATTAACAACAGAGACAGATAGAGACTGAGGTTAACAGACAGACAGATAGAGACTGAGGTTAACAGACAGAGACAGATAGAGACTGAGGTTAACAGACAGAGACAGATAGAGACTGAGGTTAACAACAGAGACAGATAGAGACTGAGGTTAACAACAGAGACAGATAGAGACTGAGGTTAACAACAGAGACAGATAGAGACTGAGGTTAACAACAGAGACAGATAGAGACTGAGGTTAACAACAGAGACAGATAGAGACTGAGGTTAACAACAGAGACAGATAGAGACTGAGGTTAACAACAGAGACAGATAGAGACTGAGGTTAACAACAGAGACAGATAGAGACTGAGGTTAACAACAGAGACAGATAGAGACTGAGGTTAACAACAGAGACAGATAGAGACTGAGGTTAACAACAGAGACAGATAGAGACTGAGGTTAACAACAGAGACAGATAGAGACTGAGGTTAACAACAGAGACAGATAGAGACTGAGGTTAACAACAGACCAGATAGAGACTGAGGTTAACAGACAGAGACAGATAGAGACTGAGGTTAACAACAGAGACAGATAGAGACTGAGGTTAACAACAGAGACAGATAGAGACTGAGGTTAACAACAGAGACAGATAGAGACTGAGGTTAACAACAGAGACAGATAGAGACTGAGGTTAACAACAGAGACAGATAGAGACTGAGGTTAACAACAGAGACAGATAGAGACTGAGGTTAACAACAGAGACAGATAGAGACTGAGGTTAACAACAGAGACAGATAGAGACTGAGGTTAACAACAGAGACAGATAGAGACTGAGGTTAACAGACAGAGACAGATAGAGACTGAGGTTAACAACAGAGACAGATAGAGACTGAGGTTAACAACAGAGACAGATAGAGACTGAGGTTAACAACAGAGACAGATAGAGACTGAGGTTAACAACAGAGACAGATAGAGACTGAGGTTAACAACAGAGACAGATAGAGACTGAGGTTAACAACAGAGACAGATAGAGACTGAGGTTAACAACAGAGACAGATAGAGACTGAGGTTAACAACAGAGACAGATAGAGACTGAGGTTAACAACAGAGACAGATAGAGACTGAGGTTAACAACAGAGACAGATAGAGACTGAGGTTAACAACAGAGACAGATAGAGACTGAGGTTAACAACAGAGACAGATAGAGACTGAGGTTAACAACAGAGACAGATAGAGACTGAGGTTAACAACAGAGACAGATAGAGACTGAGGTTAACAACAGAGACAGATAGAGACTGAGGTTAACAACAGAGACAGATAGAGACTGAGGTTAACAACAGAGACCAGATAGAGACTGAGGTTAACAACAGAGACTGATAGAGACTGAGGTTAACAACAGAGACAGATAGAGACTGAGGTTAACAACAGAGACAGATAGAGACTGAGGTTAACAACAGAGACAGATAGAGACTGAGGTTAACAACAGAGACAGATAGAGACTGAGGTTAACAACAGAGACAGATAGAGACTGAGGTTAACAACAGAGACAGATAGAGACTGAGGTTAACAACAGAGACAGATAGAGACTGAGGTTAACAGCAGAGACAGATAGAGACTGAGGTTAACAGCAGAGACAGATAGAGACTGAGGTTAACAGACCAGATAGAGACTGAGGTTAACAACAGAGACAGATAGAGACTGAGGTTAACAACAGAGACAGATAGAGACTGAGGTTAACAACAGAGACAGATAGAGACTGAGGTTAACAACAGAGACAGATAGAGACTGAGGTTAACAACAGAGACAGATAGAGACTGAGGTTAACAACAGAGACAGATAGAGACTGAGGTTAACAACAGAGACAGATAGAGACTGAGGTTAACAACAGAGACAGATAGAGACTGAGGTTAACAACAGAGACAGATAGAGACTGAGGTTAACAACAGAGACAGATAGAGACTGAGGTTAACAGACCAGATAGAGACTGAGGTTAACAGACAGAGACAGATAGAGACTGAGGTTAACAACAGAGACAGATAGAGACTGAGGTTAACAACAGAGACAGATAGAGACTGAGGTTAACAACAGAGACAGATAGAGACTGAGGTTAACAACAGAGACAGATAGAGACTGAGGTTAACAACAGAGACAGATAGAGACTGAGGTTAACAACAGAGACAGATAGAGACTGAGGTTAACAACAGAGACAGATAGAGACTGAGGTTAACAACAGAGACAGATAGAGACTGAGGTTAACAACAGAGACAGATAGAGACTGAGGTTAACAACAGAGACAGATAGAGACTGAGGTTAACAACAGAGACAGATAGAGACTGAGGTTAACAACAGAGACAGATAGAGACTGAGGTTAACAACAGAGACAGATAGAGACTGAGGTTAACAACAGAGACAGATAGAGACTGAGGTTAACAACAGAGACAGATAGAGACTGAGGTTAACAACAGAGACAGATAGAGACTGAGGTTAACAACAGAGACAGATAGAGACTGAGGTTAACAACAGACCAGATAGAGACTGAGGTTAACAACAGAGACAGATAGAGACTGAGGTTAACAACAGAGACAGATAGAGACTGAGGTTAACAACAGAGACAGATAGAGACTGAGGTTAACAACAGAGACAGATAGAGACTGAGGTTAACAACAGAGACAGATAGAGACTGAGGTTAACAACAGAGACAGATAGAGACTGAGGTTAACAACAGAGACAGATAGAGACTGAGGTTAACAACAGAGACAGATAGAGACTGAGGTTAACAACAGAGACAGATAGAGACTGAGGTTAACAGACAGAGACAGATAGAGACTGAGGTTAACAGACCAGATAGAGACTGAGGTTAACAACAGAGACAGATAGAGACTGAGGTTAACAACAGAGACAGATAGAGACTGAGGTTAACAACAGAGACAGATAGAGACTGAGGTTAACAACAGAGACAGATAGAGACTGAGGTTAACAACAGAGACAGATAGAGACTGAGGTTAACAACAGAGACAGATAGAGACTGAGGTTAACAACAGAGACAGATAGAGACTGAGGTTAACAACAGAGACAGATAGAGACTGAGGTTAACAACAGAGACAGATAGAGACTGAGGTTAACAACAGAGACAGATAGAGACTGAGGTTAACAACAGAGACAGATAGAGACTGAGGTTAACAACAGAGACAGATAGAGACTGAGGTTAACAACAGAGACAGATAGAGACTGAGGTTAACAACAGAGACAGATAGAGACTGAGGTTAACAACAGAGACAGATAGAGACTGAGGTTAACAACAGAGACAGATAGAGACTGAGGTTAACAGACAGAGACAGATAGAGACTGAGGTTAACAGACAGAGACAGATAGAGACTGAGGTTAACAACAGAGACAGATAGAGACTGAGGTTAACAGACAGAGACAGATAGAGACTGAGGTTAACAACAGAGACAGATAGAGACTGAGGTTAACAACAGAGACAGATAGAGACTGAGGTTAACAACAGAGACAGATAGAGACTGAGGTTAACAGACAGAGACAGATAGAGACTGAGGTTAACAGACAGAGACAGATAGAGACTGAGGTTAACAACAGAGACAGATAGAGACTGAGGTTAACAACAGAGACAGATAGAGACTGAGGTTAACAACAGAGACAGATAGAGACTGAGGTTAACAACAGAGACAGATAGAGACTGAGGTTAACAACAGAGACAGATAGAGACTGAGGTTAACAACAGAGACAGATAGAGACTGAGGTTAACAACAGAGACAGATAGAGACTGAGGTTAACAGAGACAGATAGAGACTGAGGTTAACAGACAGATAGAGACTGAGGTTAACAACAGAGACAGATAGAGACTGAGGTTAACAGAGACAGATAGAGACTGAGGTTAACAACAGAGACAGATAGAGACTGAGGTTAACAGAGCAGATAGAGACTGAGGTTAACAACAGAGACAGATAGAGACTGAGGTTAACAACAGAGACAGATAGAGACTGAGGTTAACAACAGAGACAGATAGAGACTGAGGTTAACAACAGAGACAGATAGAGACTGAGGTTAACAACAGAGACAGATAGAGACTGAGGTTAACAACAGAGACAGATAGAGACTGAGGTTAACAACAGAGACAGATAGAGACTGAGGTTAACAACAGAGACAGATAGAGACTGAGGTTAACAGACCAGATAGAGACTGAGGTTAACAACAGAGACAGATAGAGACTGAGGTTAACAACAGAGACAGATAGAGACTGAGGTTAACAACAGAGACTGATAGAGACTGAGGTTAACAACAGAGACAGATAGAGACTGAGGTTAACAACAGAGACAGATAGAGACTGAGGTTAACAACAGAGACAGATAGAGACTGAGGTTAACAACAGAGACAGATAGAGACTGAGGTTAACAACAGAGACAGATAGAGACTGAGGTTAACAACAGAGACAGATAGAGACTGAGGTTAACAACAGAGACAGATAGAGACTGAGGTTAACAACAGAGACAGATAGAGACTGAGGTTAACAACAGAGACAGATAGAGACTGAGGTTAACAACAGAGACAGATAGAGACTGAGGTTAACAACAGAGACAGATAGAGACTGAGGTTAACAACAGAGACAGATAGAGACTGAGGTTAACAACAGAGACAGATAGAGACTGAGGTTAACAACAGAGACAGATAGAGACTGAGGTTAACAACAGAGACAGATAGAGACTGAGGTTAACAACAGAGACAGATAGAGACTGAGGTTAACAACAGAGACAGATAGAGACTGAGGTTAACAGACAGAGACAGATAGAGACTGAGGTTAACAACAGAGACAGATAGAGACTGAGGTTAACAGACAGAGACAGATAGAGACTGAGGTTAACAACAGAGACAGATAGAGACTGAGGTTAACAACAGAGACAGATAGAGACTGAGGTTAACAACAGAGACAGATAGAGACTGAGGTTAACAACAGAGACAGATAGAGACTGAGGTTAACAGACAAGACAGATAGAGACTGAGGTTAACAGACAGAGACAGATAGAGACTGAGGTTAACAACAGAGACAGATAGAGACTGAGGTTAACAACAGAGACAGATAGAGACTGAGGTTAACAACAGAGACAGATAGAGACTGAGGTTAACAGACCAGAGACAGATAGAGACTGATGGTTAACAACAGAGACTGATAGAGACTGAGGTTAACAACAGAGACTAGATAGAGACTGAGGTTAACAACAGAGACAGATAGAGACTGAGGTTAACAACAGAGACAGATAGAGACTGAGGTTAACAACAG
The DNA here is from genome assembly GCF_045679555.1 of Salvelinus alpinus. Classification (NCBI taxonomy): domain Eukaryota; kingdom Metazoa; phylum Chordata; class Actinopteri; order Salmoniformes; family Salmonidae; genus Salvelinus; species Salvelinus alpinus. Next base: position 3,994,825 of record NC_092096.1, on the reverse strand, counting down.
AGACAGATAGAGACTGAGGTTAACAACAGAGACAGATAGAGACTGAGGTTAACAACAGAGACAGATAGAGACTGAGGTTAACAACAGAGACAGATAGAGACTGAGGTTAACAACCGAGGTTAACAGGTTAACAGACCAGATAGAGACTGAGGTTAACCTCAGTCTCCGTCTGTCTGTCCGTTAACCTCAGTCTCCGTCTGTCTCAGATAGAGACTGAGGTTAACAACAGAGACAGATAGAGACTGAGGTTAACAACAGAGACAGATAGAGACTGAGGTTAACAGACCAGATAGAGACTGAGGTTAACAACAGAGACAGATAGAGACTGAGGTTAACAGACAGAGACAGATAGAGACTGAGGTTAACAACAGAGACAGATAGAGACTGAGGTTAACAACAGAGACAGATAGAGACTGAGGTTAACAGACAGAGACAGAAGACTGAGGTTAACAGACATGAGAGTCAGATAGAGACTGAGGTTAACAACAGAGACAGATAGTCTCTGTTGTTAACCTCAGTCTCTATCTGTCTCTGTTGTTAACCTCAGTCTCTATCTGTCTCTGTTGTTAACCTCAGTCTCTATCTGTCTCTGTTGTTAACCTCAGTCTCTATCTGTCTCTGTTGTTAACCTCAGTCTCTATCTGTCTCTGTTGTTAACCTCAGTCTCTATCTGTCTCTGTTGTTAACCTCAGTCTCTATCTGTCTCTGTTGTTAACCTCAGTCTCTATCTGTCTCTGTTGTTAACCTCAGTCTCTATCTGTCTCTGTTGTTAACCTCAGTCTCTATCAGTCTCTGTTGTTAACCTCAGTCTCTATCAGTCTCTGTTGTTAACCTCAGTCTCTATCAGTCTCTGTTGTTAACCTCAGTCTCTATCTGTCTCTGTTGTTAACCTCAGTCTCTATCTGTCTCTGTTGTTAACCTCAGTCTCTATCTGTCTCTGTCTGTTAACCTCAGTCTCTATCAGTCTCTGTTGTTAACCTCAGTCTCTATCTGTCTCTGTTGTTAACCTCAGTCTCTATCTGTCTCTGTCTGTTAACCTCAGTCTCTATCTGTCTCTGTTGTTAACCTCAGTCTCTATCTGTCTCTGTTGTTAACCTCAGTCTCTATCTGTCTCTGTTGTTAACCTCAGTCTCTATCTGTCTCTGTTGTTAACCTCAGTCTCTATCTGTCTCTGTTGTTAACCTCAGTCTCTATCTGTCTCTGTCTGTTAACCTCAGTCTCTATCTGTCTCTGTTGTTAACCTCAGTCTCTATCTGTCTCTGTTGTTAACCTCAGTCTCTATCTGTCTCTGTTGTTAACCTCAGTCTATCTGTCTCTGTTGTTAACCTCAGTCTCTATCTGTCTCTGTTGTTAACCTCAGTCTCTATCTGTCTCTGTTGTTAACCTCAGTCTCTATCTGTCTCTGTTGTTAACCTCAGTCTCTATCTGTCTCTGTTGTTAACCTCAGTCTCTATCTGTCTCTGTTGTTAACCTCAGTCTCTATCTGTCTCTGTTGTTAACAACAGAGACAGATAGAGACTGAGGTTAACAGACCAGATAGAGACTGAGGTTAACCTCAGTCTCCGTCTGTCTGTCCGTTAACCTCAGTCTCCGTCTGTCTGTCTGTTAACCTCAGTCTCTATCTGTCTGTCTGTTAACCTCAGTCTCCGTCTGTCTGTCTGTTAACCTCAGTCTCCGTCTGTCTGTCCGTTAACCTCAGTCTCCGTCTGTCTGTCTGTTAACCTCAGTCTCCGTCTGTCTGTCTGTTAACCTCAGTCTCTATCTGTCTGTCTGTTAACCTCAGTCTCCGTCTGTCTGTCTGTTAACCTCAGTCTCCGTCTGTCTGTCCGTTAACCTCAGTCTCCGTCTGTCTGTCTGTTAACCTCAGTCTCCGTCTGTCTGTCCGTTAACCTCAGTCTCCGTCTGTCTGTCTGTTAACCTCAGTCTCCGTCTGTCTGTCTGTTAACCTCAGTCTCCGTCTGTCTGTCCGTTAACCTCAGTCTCCGTCTGTCTGTCTGTTAACCTCAGTCTATCTGTCTATGTCAAGTCCTGTTTCCCTAAAGAAACATGGGACCAACACTTCACATGTTGTCTGTATTTGTGTTCAGTGTAAATCCCATTTCCAGATGAACCATGGGACCAACACTTCCTGTTAACATTTCCAGATTGATGCTAATAATAAGACTCTTACGGTCTTCGAAGATGAGCCCCACTGTCGCCACGGCCTCTCTGCTGAGCAGCATGATGGGATTGTCTCTGGAGGTCCGCGGGAAGGTCTGTGCTTGGCGGTTGGGCTCCAACTGCAGCCGGCGCCCCTCGTACAGGAGCTCCTGGTTGTGGACCGGGATATTACACCGACGAGACAGCAGCTCCTGGAAGAGAGTCGCCCTGGGCAGAGAGGTCGGAGGTTAAAGGGTCAGCCCTCTATCTCTCGGAGCAGCATCGTCCTGTGGACAGAGGACGAGCTGCAGTTTACAGAGAAAAGTAAATCATTCTGTGTGTATGGTCAGTGGTTATATTCATCCTATTTTACACCCCCTCGGAGAGGAGGTTAACAACCAGAGTCTGTCATTATCAACGGTGACCCTAAAGTTTGGTACACCTGGATTTGGGGAGGTCCTCCCATTCTTCTCTGCAGATCCTCTCGAACTCTGTCAGGTTGGATGGGGAGCGTCGCTGTAGGGCTATTTTCAGAGATGTTCGATCGGGATCAAGTCAGGGCTCTGGCTGGGTCACTCAAGGACATTCAAAGATTTGTCCCGAATGCACTGTAGTGGAGACTCACGTATTGTACTGGTGGATGTAGATGTAGTGGAGACTCACGTATCGTACTGGTGGATGTATCTGTAGTGGAGACTCACGTATTGTACTGGTGGATGTATCTGTAGTGGAGACTCACGTATTGTACTGGTGGATGTATCTGTAGTGGAGACTCACGTATTGTACTGGTGGATGTATCTGTAGTGGAGACTCACGTATTGTACTGGTGAATGTATCTGTAGTGGAGACTCACGTATTGTACTGGTGAATGTATCTGTAGTGGAGACTCACGTATTGTACTGGTGAATGTATCTGTAGTGGAGACTCACGTATTGTACTGGTGGATGTATCTGTAGTGGAGACTCACGTATTGTACTGGTGGATGTATCTGTAGTGGAGACTCACGTATTGTACTGGTGGATGTATCTGTAGTGGAGACTCACGTATTGTACTGGTGGATGTATCTGTAGTGGAGACTCACGTATTGTACTGGTGGATGTATCTGTAGTGGAGACTCACGTATTGTACTGGTGGATGTATCTGTAGTGGAGACTCACGTATTGTACTGGTGGATGTATCTGTAGTGGAGACTCACGTATTGTACTGGTGGATGTATCTGTAGTGGAGACTCACGTATTGTACTGGTGGATGTATCTGTAGTGGAGACTCACGTATTGTACTGGTGGATGTAGATGTAGTGGAGACTCACGTATTGTACTGGTGGATGTATCTGTAGTGGAGACTCACGTATTGTACTGGTGAATGTATCTGTAGTGGAGACTCACGTATTGTACTGGTGAATGTATCTGTAGTGGAGACTCACGTATTGTACTGGTGGATGTATCTGTAGTGGAGACTCACGTATTGTACTGGTGGATGTATCTGTAGTAGAGACTCACGTATTGTACTGGTGGATGTATCTGTAGTAGAGACTCACGTATTGTACTGGTGGATGTATCTGTAGTAGAGACTCACGTATTGTACTGGTGGATGTATCTGTAGTGGAGACTCACGTATTGTACTGGTGGATGTAGTGGAGACTCACGTATTGTACCGGTGGATGTAGATGTAGTGGAGACTCACGTATTGTACTGGTGGATGTATCTGTAGTGGAGACTCACGTATTGTACTGGTGGATGTATCTGTAGTGGAGACTCACGTATTGTACTGGTGGATGTAGATGTAGTGGAGACTCACGTATTGTACTGGTGGATGTATCTGTAGTGGAGACTCACGTATTGTACTGGTGGATGTATCTGTAGTGGAGACTCACGTATTGTACTGGTGGATGTATCTGTAGTGGAGACTCACGTATTGTACCGGTGGATGTATCTTTAGTGGAGACTCACGTATTGTACTGGTGGATGTATCTGTAGTGGAGACTCACGTATTGTACTGGTGGATGTATCTGTAGTGGAGACTCACGTATTGTACTGGTGGATGTAGATGTAGTGGAGACTCACGTATTGTACTGGTGGATGTAGTGGAGACTCACGTATTGTACCGGTGGATGTAGATGTAGTGGAGACTCCCGTATTGTACTGGTGGATGTATCTGTAGTGGAGACTCACGTATTGTACTGGTGGATGTATCTGTAGTGGAGACTCACGTATTGTACTGGTGGATGTAGATGTAGTGGAGACTCACGTATTGTACTGGTGGATGTAGATGTAGTGGAGACTCACGTATTGTACCGGTGGATGTATCTGTAGTGGAGACTCACGTATTGTATCTGTAGTGGAGACTCACGTATTGTACCGGTGGATGTATCTGTAGTGGAGACTCACGTATTGTACCGGTGGATGTATCTGTAGTGGAGACTCACGTATTGTACCGGTGGATGTATCTGTAGTGGAGACTCACGTATTGTACTGGTGGATGTAGATGTAGTGGAGACTCACGTATTGTACTGGTGGATGTATCTGTAGTGGAGACTCACGTATTGTACTGGTGGATGTATCTGTAGTGGAGACTCACGTATTGTACTGGTGGATGTAGTGGAGACTCACGTATTGTACTGGTGGATGTAGATGTAGTGGAGACTCACGTATTGTACTGGTGGATGTAGATGTAGTGGAGACTCACGTATTGTACTGGTGGATGTAGTGGAGACTCACGTATTGTACTGGTGGATGTATCTGTAGTGGAGACTCACGTATTGTACTGGTGGATGTAGATGTAGTGGAGACTCACGTATTGTACTGGTGGATGTATGTAGTGGAGACTCACGTATTGTACTGGTGGATGTAGATGTAGTGGAGACTCACGTATTGTACTGGTGGATGTAGATGTAGTGGAGACTCACGTATTGTACTGGTGGATGTAGTGTAGTGGAGACTCACGTATTGTACCGGTGGATGTATCTGTAGTGGAGACTCACTTATTGTACCGGTGGATGTAGATGTAGTGGAGACTCACGTATTGTACTGGTGGATGTATCTGTAGTGGAGACTCACGTATTGTACTGGTGGATGTATCTGTAGTGGAGACTCACGTATTGTACTGGTGGATGTAGATGTAGTGGAGACTCACGTATTGTACTGGTGGATGTATCTGTAGTGGAGACTCACGTATTGTACTGGTGGATGTAGATGTAGTGGAGACTCACGTATTGTACCGGTGGATGTAGATGTAGTGGAGACTCACGTATTGTACCGGTGGATGTAGATGTAGTGGAGACTCACGTATTGTACTGGTGGATGTAGATGTAGTGGAGACTCACGTATTGTACTGGTGGATGTAGATGTAGTGGAGAGTAGCCTGCTGTAGACTGAAGACCAACACCACGGTACGATGCAGGATATCACTGGTCTCAGCAAAGAACTGGTCAAAGCCCCAACACTTCTCCTGGTCAGCCTCCAAGATGTTGGCTAGGACTGGGGTCAGCAGGCTCTGGAGGCCCCTGGAGGAGAGAGGTCAGGGGGTAGAGGCCAGGGGGTAGAGGTCAGGGGGTAGAGGCCAGGTTATTTACTAGTTTTAATGGACCAGAGGACCTACTTGGAGGAGCTGCAGTAGACAGGGGTAGAGGTCAGGGGGTAGAGGTCAGGGGGTAGAGGTCAGGGGGTAGAGGCCAGGGGGTAGAGGTCAGGGGGTAGAGGCCAGGGGGTAGAGGTCAGGGGGTAGAGGCCAGGGGGTAGAGGTCAGGGGGTAGAGGTCAGGGGGTAGACTAGAGTACGTACTTGGACAGGTTGCAGTAGACAGGGGGTAGAGGTCAGGGGGTAGAGGTCAGGGGGTAGAGGTCAGGGGGTAGAGGTCAGGGGGTAGAGGCCAGGGGGTAGAGGCCAGGGGGTAGAGGTCAGGGGGTAGAGGTCAGGGGGTAGACTAGAGTACGTACTTGGACAGGTTGCAGGAGACAGGGGGTAGAGGTCAGGGGGTAGAGATCAGGGGGTAGAGGCCAGGGGGTAGAGGTCAGGGGGTAGAGGTCAGGGGGTAGAGGCCAGGGGGTAGAGGCCAGGGGGTAGAGGTCAGGGGGTAGAGGCCAGGGGGTAGAGGTCAGGGGGTAGAGGTCAGGGGGTAGAGGTCAGGGGGTAGACTAGAGTACGTACTTGGACAGGTTGCAGGAGACAGGGGGTAGAGGTCAGGGGGTAGAGGTCAGGGGGTAGAGGTCAGGGGGTAGAGGTCAGGGGGTAGAGGCCAGGGGGTAGAGGCCAGGGGGTAGAGGCCAGGGGGTAGAGGTCAGGGGGTAGAGGTCAGGGGGTAGAGGCCAGGGGGTAGAGGTCAGGGGGTAGAGGCCAGGGGGTAGAGGTCAGGGGGTAGAGGTCAGGGGGTAGAGGCCAGGGGGTAGAGGTCAGGGGGTAGAGGTCAGGGGGTAGAGGCCAGGGGGTAGAGGCCAGGGGGTAGATGTCAGGGGGTAGAGGTCAGGGGGTAGAGGTCAGGGGGTAGAGGTCAGGGGGTAGAGGTCAGGGGGTAGACTAGAGTACGTACTTGGACAGGTTGCAGGAGACAGGCATCTCGGTGCTCCACTCGATCTTCCCGTTCTCAAACTTCTGCTGCCCTGAGACGGTTCCTGACGGCTTCTCTGTGATGATTTTATACCTGATGGGAGACAGGACAACAACGTCACTACACATAACCTTCAGTCACCGAGACAAACATCTCACTTTACAGATGCTGTCACACCTGTCCACCTGTCCAACGGACTTCAAGGAGCCACTCGTCTCCTATTTGTGCTTTATTGGACAGGACAGGTGTCCAGAGGAAAGAGGTCCTGAAACAGCACTGGTCTGAACCCCTGGTGCAGCGGTAGCTATGTACAGTACATTCAGAAAGCATTCAGGCCAGTACATTCAGACAGCATTCAGGCCAGTACATTCAGAAAGCATTCAGGCCAGTACATTCAGAAAGCATTCAGGCCAGTACATTCAGAAAGCATTCAGGCCAGTACATTCAGAAAGCATCCAGGCCAGTACATTCAGACAGCATTCAGGCCAGTACATTCAGAAAGCATTCAGGCCAGTACATTCAGAAAGCATTCAGGCCAGTACATTCAGAAAGCATCCAGGCCAGTACATTCAGAAAGCATTCAGGCCAGTACATTCAGAAAGCATCCAGGCCAGTACATTCAGACAGCATTCAGGCCAGTACATTCAGAAAGCATTCAGGCCAGTACATTCAGGCCAGTACATTCAGACAGCATTCAGGCCAGTACATTCAGACAGCATTCAGGCCAGTACATTCAGAAAGCATTCAGGCCAGTACATTCAGAAAGCATCCAGGCCAGTACATTCAGACAGCATCCAGGCCAGTACATTCAGACAGCATTCAGGCCAATACATTCAGACAGCATCCAGGCCAGTACATTCAGAAAGCATTCAGGCCAGTACATTCAGAAAGCATTCAGGCCAGTACATTCAGGCCAGTACATTCAGAAAGCATTCAGGCCAGTACATTCAGAAAGCATTCAGGCCAGTACATTCAGGCCAGTACATTCAGGCCAGTACATTCAGAAAGCATCCAGGCCAGTACATTCAGAAAGCATTCAGGCCAGTACATTCAGAAAGCATTCAGACAGCATTCAGGCCAGTACATTCAGAAAGCATTCAGGCCAGTACATTCAGACAGCATTCAGGCCAGTACATTCAGACAGCATTAATGCCAGTACATTCAGAAAGCATTCAGGCCAGTACATTCAGAAAGCATCCAGGCCAGTACATTCAGACAGCATCCAGGCCAGTACATTCAGACAGCATTCAGGCCAGTACATTCAGACAGCATCCAGGCCAGTACATTCAGAAAGCATCCAGGCCAGTACATTCAGACAGCATTCAGGCCAGTACATTCAGACAGCATCCAGGCCAGTACATTCAGACAGCATTCAGGCCAGTACATTCAGACAGCATTCAGGCCAGTACATTCAGAAAGCATTCAGGCCAGTACATTCAGAAAGCATCCAGGCCAGTACATTCAGAAAGCATCCAGGCCAGTACATTCAGACAGCATTCAGGCCAGTACATTCAGAAAGCATTCAGGCCAGTACATTCAGACAGCATTCAGGCCAGTACATTCAAACAGCATTCAGGCCAGTACATTCAGGCCAGTACATTCAGAAAGCATTCAGGCCAGTACATTCAGAAAGAATTCAGGCCAGTACATTCAGGCCAGTACATTCAGAAAGCATTCAGGCCAGTACATTCAGAAAGCATTCAGGCCAGTACATTCAGAAAGCATTCAGGCCAGTACATTCAGAAAGCATTCAGGCCAGTACATTCAGAAAGCATTCAGGCCAGTACATTCAGGCCAGTACATTCAGACAGCATTCAGGCCAGTACATTCAGCAAGCATTCAGGCCAGTACATTCAGACATCATTCAGGCCAGTACATTCAGAAAGCATCCAGGCCAGTACATTCAGAAAGCATTCAGGCCAGTACATTCAGACAGCATTCAGGCCAGTACATTCAGACAGCATTCAGGCCAGTACATTCAGGCCAGTACATTCAGACAGCATCCAGGCCAGTACATTCAGAAAGCATCCAGGCCAGTACATTCAGACAGCATTCAGGCCAGTACATTCAGACAGCATCCAGGCCAGTACATTCAGACAGCATTCAGGCCAGTACATTCAGAAAGCATTCAGGCCAGTACATTCAGAAAGCATCCAGGCCAGTACATTCAGAAAGCATCCAGGCCAGTACATTCAGACAGCATTCAGGCCAGTACATTCAGAAAGCATTCAGGCCAGTACATTCAGACAGCATTCAGGCCAGTACATTCAAACAGCATTCAGGCCAGTACATTCAGAAAGCATTCAGGCCAGTACATTCAGAAAGCATTCAGGCCAGTACATTCAGGCCAGTACATTCAGAAAGCATTCAGGCCAGTACATTCAGAAAGCATTCAGGCCAGTACATTCAGGCCAGTACATTCAGGCCAGTACATTCAGGCCAGTACATTCAGAAAGCATTCAGGCCAGTACATTCAGAAAGCATTCAGGCCAGTACATTCAGAAAGCATTCAGGCCAGTACATTCAGGCCAGTACATTCAGGCCAGTACATTCAGGCCAGTACATTCAGGCCAGTACATTCAGGCCAGTACATTCAGAAAGCATTCAGGCCAGTACATTCAGAAAGCATTCAGGCCAGTACATTCAGAAAGCATTCAGGCCAGTACATTCAGGCCAGTACATTCAGACAGCATTCAGGCCAGTACATTCAGCAAGCATTCAGGCCAGTACATTCAGACATCATTCAGGCCAGTACATTCAGAAAGCATCCAGGCCAGTACATTCAGAAAGCATCCAGGCCAGTACATTCAGACAGCATTCAGGCCAGTACATTCAGAAAGCATTCAGGCCAGTACATTCAGACAGCATTCAGGCCAGTACATTCAAACAGCATTCAGGCCAGTACATTCAGGCCAGTACATTCAGAAAGCATTCAGGCCAATACATTCAGACAGCATCCAGGCCAGTACATTCAGAAAGCATTCAGGCCAGTACATTCAGAAAGCATTCAGGCCAGTACATTCAGGCCAGTACATTCAGAAAGCATTCAGGCCAGTACATTCAGAAAGCATTCAGGCCAGTACATTCAGGCCAGTACATTCAGGCCAGTACATTCAGAAAGCATTCAGGCCAGTACATTCAGAAAGCATTCAGGCCAGTACATTCAGAAAGCATTCAGGCCAGTACATTCAGGCCAGTACATTCAGACAGCATTCAGGCCAGTACATTCAGCAAGCATTCAGGCCAGTACATTCAGACATCATTCAGGCCAGTACATTCAGAAAGCATCCAGGCCAGTACATTCAGAAAGCATTCAGGCCAGTACATTCAGAAAGCATTCAGGCCAGTACATTCAGACAGCATTCAGGCCAGTACATTCAGGCCAGTACATTCAGACAGCATTCAGGCCAGTACATTCAGAAAGCATTCAGGCCAGTACATTCAGGCCAGTACATTCAGAAAGCATTCAGGCCAGTACAGAAGACCACTAGACCACCAGGATGTAGTTCTTAGACCACTAGACCACCCTAGGTCACCAGGATGTAGTTCTTAGACCACTAGACCACCAGGATGTAGTTCTTAGACCACTAGACAACCCTAGCTCAACAGGATGTAGTTCTTACATGACTTCCTTGTTCCTGCGTGGTCCTTCGAAGGGTCTGAAGGGGAGTGACCCGGTGGCAGCGTGGAAGAAGGTGACTCCGATGCTCCACAGGTCAACCGTTGCACCATACTTCTTCTGGTGCTCTTTCCTCAGTACTGCACGCTCATACATGTCAGGGTGCTGTTAGACACACAGAGAGACACACACAGAGAGAGACACAGAGAGACACACACAGAGAGACACAGAGACACACAGAGAAACACACAGAGAGAAAAACACAGAGAAACACACAGAGAGAGACACACAGAGATACACACACAGAGAGACACACACAGAGAGACACACAGAGACACACAGAGACACACAGAGACACACAGAGAAACACACAGAGAGAGACACACAGAGAGAGACACACAGAGAGAAACACAGAGACACACACAGAGAAACACACAGAGAGAAACACACAGAGAAACACACAGAGAAACACACAGAGAGAAACACACAGAGAAACACACAGAGAGAGACACACAGAGAGAGACACAGAGAGAGACACAGAGACACACAGAGAAAAACACAGAGAAACACACAAAGAAACACACAGAGAGAGACACAAAGAGAAACACACAGAGAGACACACACACAGAGAGAGACACACACAGAGAAACAGAGAGAAACACACAGATAGACACACAGAGAAACGCACAGAGAGACACACAGAGAAACACACAGAGAGACACACAGAGACACAGAGAAACACAGAGAAACACACACAGAAACACACAGAGAGAGACACACAGAGACACACAGAGAGAGAAACACACAGAGAGAGAAACACACAGAGACACACAGAGAGAGACACACAGAGAGAGAAACACACAGAGAGAAACACACATAGACACACAGAGAGAGAAACACACAGAGACACACAGAGACACACAGAGAGACACACAGAGAAACACACAGAGAGAGACACACAGAGAGAGACACACAGAGAGAGACACACAGAGAAACACACAGAGAAACACACAGAGAGACACACACAGAGAGACACACACACAGAGAAACACAGAGAGAAACACACAGAGAGAGACACACACAGAGAGACACACACAGAGAGACACACACAGAGAGACACACACAGAGATAAACACACAGAGAGACACACAGAGAGAAACAGAGAGAGAAACACACAGAGACACACACAGAGAGAAACACACAGAGAGAGACACACACAGAGACACACACACAGAGAGACACACAGAGAGAGACACACAGAGAGACACACACAGAGAGACACACACAGAGAGACACACAGAGAGAGACACACAGAGAGACACACAGAGAGAGACACAGAGAGAGACACACAGAGAGACACACACAGAGAGAAACACACAGAGAGAGACACACAGAGAGAGACACACAGAGAGAGACACACAGAGAGAGACACACACAGAGAGAAACACACACAGAGACACACAGAGAAACACACAGAGAGACACACAGAGAGAAACACAGAGAGAAACACAGAGAGACACACGTCATGTTGAGTCCATAGCAGATTATTCCTTTAGGTGAGTAAAGTGTCCTATTGTAGGTGAGAGGTCAAAACGGCAGGTAGAGGTCGGAGGTCAGCAGACTCACCAGATATTCCTCAGTGCCGTAAAGGGAGACAAACTGCTCGTCGTCCTCTAGTTCTCTGGCTGCTCCGAAGTCAGTCAGCTTATAGACAGACCTCCCGTCGTCGCCGATGACACGCATGATGTTGCCTGGTTTGATGTCACGGTGCACGATACCGTACTCTCTGAGATGGTTCATACCGGCAACTGTAAATATACAGGACAGGGTTGTTACAGTCATTACCACCTCAACACAGAGCAGCGTTACAGTCATTACCACCTCAACACAGAGCAGTGTTACAGTCATTACCACCTCAACACAGAGCAGTGTTACAGTCATTACCACCTCAACACAGAGCAGTGTTACAGTCATTACCACCTCAACACAGAGCAGTGTTACAGTCATTACCACCTCAACACACAGAGCAGCGTTACAGTCATTACCACCTCAACACAGAACAGTGTTAGTCATTATCACCTCAACACAGATCAGCGTTAGTCATTACCACCTCAACACAGAGCAGTGTTACAGTCATTACCACCTCAACACACAGAGCAGTGTTACAGTCATTACCACCTCAACACAGAGCAGTGTTACAGTCATTACCACCTCAACACACAGAGCAGCGTTACAGTCATTACCACCTCAACACAGAACAGTGTTAGTCATTATCACCTCAACACAGATCAGCGTTAGTCATTACCACCTCAACACAGAGCAGCGTTACAGTCATTACCACCTCAACACAGAACAGTGTTAGTCATTATCACCTCAACACAGATCAGCGTTAGTCATTACCACCTCAACACAGAGCAGTGTTACAGTCATTACCACCTCAACACACAGAGCAGTGTTACAGTCATTACCACCTCAACACACAGAGCAGCGTTACAGTCATTACCACCTCAACACAGAACAGTGTTAGTCATTATCACCTCAACACAGATCAGCGTTAGTCATTACCACCTCAACACAGAGCAGTGTTACAGTCATTACCACCTCAACACAGAACAGTGTTAGTCATTATCACCTCAACACAGATCAGCGTTAGTCATTACCACCTCAACACAGAGCAGCGTTACAGTCATTACCACCTCAACACACGAGCAGCGTTAGTCATTACCACCTCAACACAGAGCAGTGTTAGTCATTACCACCTCAACACACAGAGCAGCGTTAGTCATTACCACCTCAACACACAGAGCAGCGTTAGTCATTACCACCTCAATACAGAGCAGCGTTAGTCATTACCACCTCAACACACAGAGCAGCGTTAGTCATTACCACCTCAACACACAGAGCAGCGTTAGTCATTACCACCTCAACACAGAGCAGCGTTAGTCATTACCACCTCAACACAGAGCAGCGTTAGTCATTACCACCTCAACACACAGAGCAGCGTTACAGTCATTACCAACTCAACACAGAGCAGCGTTACAGTCATTACCACCTCAACGCAGAGCAGCGTTACAGTCATTACCACCTCAACACACAGAGCAGCGTTACAGTCATTACCACCTCAACACACAGAGCAGCGTTAGTCATTACCACCTCAACACACAGAGCAGCGTTACAGTCATTACTACCTCAACACAGAGCAGCGTTAGTCACTACCACCTCAACACACAGAGCAGCGTTAGTCATTATCACCTCAACTCACAGAGCAGCGTTACAGTCATTACCACCTCAACACACAGAGCAGCGTTACAGTCATTACCACCTCAACACACAGAGCAGCGTTAGTCATTATCACCTCAACTCACAGAGCAGCGTTAGTCATTACCACCTCAACACACAGAGCAGCGTTACAGTCATTACCACCTCAACACAGAACAGTGTTAGTCATTATCACCTCAACACAGATCAGCGTTAGTCATTACCACCTCAACACAGAGCAGTGTTACAGTCATTACCACCTCAACACACAGAGCAGCGTTACAGTCATTACCACCTCAACACAGAGCAGCGTTAGTCAATACCACCTCAACACAGAGCAGCGTTAGTCATTACCACCTCAACACACAGAGCAGCGTTACAGTCATTACCACCTCAACACAGAGCAGCGTTAGTCATTACCACCTCAACACAGAGCAGCGTTAGTCATTACCACCTCAACACACAGAGCAGCGTTACAGTCATTACCACCTCAACACACAGAGCAGCATTACAGTCATTACCACCTCAACACACAGAGCAGCGTTAGTCATTACCACCTCAACACACAGAGCAGCGTTACAGTCATTACCACCTCAACACAGAGCAGCGTTAGTCATTACCACCTCAACACACAGAGCAGCGTTACAGTCATTACCACCTCAACACAGAGCAGCGTTAGTCATTACCACCTCAACACACAGAGCAGCGTTACAGTCATTACCACCTCAACACAGAGCAGCGTTAGTCATTACCACCTCAACACACAGAGCAGTGTTACAGTCATTACCACCTCAACACAGAGCAGCGTTACAGTCATTACCACCTCAACACTCAGAGCAGCGTTACAGTCATTACCACCTCAACACTCAGAGCAGCGTTACAGTCATTACCACCTCAACACACAGAGCAGCGTTACAGTCATTACCACCTCAACACAGAGCAGCGTTAGTCATTACCACCTCAACACAGAGCAGTGTTACAGTCATTACCACCTCAACACTCAGAGCAGCGTTACAGTCATTACCACCTCAACACTCAGAGCAGCGTTAGTCATTACCACCTCAACACACAGAGCAGTGTTACAGTCATTACCACCTCAACACACAGAGCAGTGTTACAGTCATTACCACCTCAACACTCAGAGCAGCGTTACAGTCATTACCACCTCAACACACAGAGCAGCGTTAGTCATTACCACCTCAACACACAGAGCAGCGTTACAGTCATTACTACCTCAACACAGAGCAGCGTTAGTCACTACCACCTCAACACACAGAGCAGCGTTAGTCATTATCACCTCAACTCACAGAGCAGCGTTACAGTCATTACCACCTCAACACACAGAGCAGCGTTACAGTCATTACCACCTCAACACACAGAGCAGCGTTAGTCATTATCACCTCAACTCACAGAGCAGCGTTAGTCATTACCACCTCAACACACAGAGCAGCGTTACAGTCATTACCACCTCAACACAGAACAGTGTTAGTCATTATCACCTCAACACAGATCAGCGTTAGTCATTACCACCTCAACACAGAGCAGTGTTACAGTCATTACCACCTCAACACACAGAGCAGCGTTACAGTCATTACCACCTCAACACAGAGCAGCGTTAGTCAATACCACCTCAACACAGAGCAGCGTTAGTCATTACCACCTCAACACACAGAGCAGCGTTACAGTCATTACCACCTCAACACAGAGCAGCGTTAGTCATTACCACCTCAACACAGAGCAGCGTTAGTCATTACCACCTCAACACACAGAGCAGCGTTACAGTCATTACCACCTCAACACACAGAGCAGCATTACAGTCATTACCACCTCAACACACAGAGCAGCGTTAGTCATTACCACCTCAACACACAGAGCAGCGTTACAGTCATTACCACCTCAACACAGAGCAGCGTTAGTCATTACCACCTCAACACACAGAGCAGCGTTACAGTCATTACCACCTCAACACAGAGCAGCGTTAGTCATTACCACCTCAACACACAGAGCAGCGTTACAGTCATTACCACCTCAACACAGAGCAGCGTTAGTCATTACCACCTCAACACACAGAGCAGTGTTACAGTCATTACCACCTCAACACAGAGCAGCGTTACAGTCATTACCACCTCAACACTCAGAGCAGCGTTACAGTCATTACCACCTCAACACTCAGAGCAGCGTTACAGTCATTACCACCTCAACACACAGAGCAGCGTTACAGTCATTACCACCTCAACACAGAGCAGCGTTAGTCATTACCACCTCAACACACAGAGCAGTGTTACAGTCATTACCACCTCAACACTCAGAGCAGCGTTACAGTCATTACCACCTCAACACTCAGAGCAGCGTTACAGTCATTACCACCTCAACACTCAGAGCAGCGTTACAGTCATTACCACCTCAACACACAGAGCAGCGTTACAGTCATTACCACCTCAACACAGAGCAGCGTTAGTCATTACCACCTCAACACACAGAGCAGTGTTACAGTCATTACCACCTCAACACTCAGAGCAGCGTTACAGTCATTACCACCTCAACACTCAGAGCAGCGTTAGTCATTACCACCTCAACACACAGAGCAGTGTTACAGTCATTACCACCTCAACACACAGAGCAGTGTTACAGTCATTACCACCTCAACACTCAGAGCAGCGTTACAGTCATTACCACCTCAACACTCAGAGCAGCGTTAGTCATTACCACCTCAACACTCAGAGCAGCGTTACAGTCATTACCACCTCAACACTCAGAGCAGCGTTAACAACATGTAGTAGGTAGGTTGGTTGAGATGAAAGTAAACTAGGGAGGAAATAGAGCAGGATTTCAGGAAATACTGGTTCCTCATATCAAGCCTTTGTTGTGGACCGGTTTGTGAACATACTAGGTGATGGTGGTGAGGTGATGGTGGTGAGGTGATGGTGGTGAGGTGATGGTGGTGAGGTGATGGTGGTGAGGTGATGGTGGTGAGGTGATGGTGGTGAGGTGATGGTGGTGAGGTGATGGTGGTGAGGTGATGGTGGTGAGGTGATGGTGGTGAGGTGATGGTGGTGAGGTGATGGTGGTGAGGTGATGGTGGTGAGGTGATGGTGGTGAGATGATGGTGGTGAGGTGATGGTGGTGAGGTGATGGTGGTGAGGTGATGGTGGTGAGGTGATGGTGGTGAGGTGATGGTGGTGAGGTGATGGTGGTGAGGTGATGGTGGTGAGGTGATGGTGGTGAGGTGATGGTGGTGAGGTGATGGTGGTGAGGTGAAATTATGGTGATAATGGGTAGTTGATTGCGAGTGTGTGTGTAGGTGTGTGTGTGTGTGTAGGTGTGTGTGTAGGTGTGTGTGTAGGTGTGTGTGGTGCTTGGTGTGTGTTGTGTGGTGTGTGTGTGGTGTGTGTGTGTGTGTGTGTGTCCAGTCCTTCTTACCCACGTCCTGCAGCACGATAAGGAACTCATCCTCAGGGAGTCCGTAAGCGTTAGCAGACTCCTCCAGCACCGTATACAGACTCCCACAGGGACAGTACTCCATCACCAGGACCTTGTGACGCGTGTTGGACTGGGACAGGAAATGACATGTTAGTCAGCACCGTATACAGACTCCCACAGGGACAATACTCCATCACCAGGACCTTGTGACGCGTGTTGGACTGGGACAGGAAATGACATGTTAGTCAGCACCGTATACAGACTCCCACAGGGACAGTACTCCATCACCAGGACCTTGTGACGCGTGTTGGACTGGGACAGGAAATGACATGTTAGTCAGCACCGTATACAGACTCCCACAGGGACAGTACTCCATCACCAGGACCTTGTGACGCGTGTTGGACTGGGACAGGAAATGACATGTTAGTCAGCACCGTATACAGACTCCCACAGGGACAGTACTCCATCACCAGGACCTTGTGACGCGTGTTGGACTGGGACAGGAAATGACATGTTAGTCAGCACCGTATACAGACTCCCACAGGGACAATACTCCATCACCAGGACCTTGTGACGCGTGTTGGACTGGGACAGGAAATGACATGTTAGTCAGCACCGTATACAGACTCCCACAGGGACAGTACTCCAACACCTTGTGACGCGTGTTGGACTGGGACAGGAAATGACATGTTAGTCAGCACCGTATACAGACTCCCACAGGGACAGTACTCCATCACCAGGACCTTGTGACGCGTGTTGGACTGGGACAGGAAATGACATGTTAGTCAGCACCGTGTACAGACTCCCACAGGGACAGTACTCCATCACCAGGACCTTGTGACGCGTGTTGGACTGGGACAGGAAATGACATGTTAGTCAG
The DNA here is from genome assembly GCF_045679555.1 of Salvelinus alpinus. Classification (NCBI taxonomy): domain Eukaryota; kingdom Metazoa; phylum Chordata; class Actinopteri; order Salmoniformes; family Salmonidae; genus Salvelinus; species Salvelinus alpinus. Next base: position 3,976,967 of record NC_092096.1, on the reverse strand, counting down.
CACCGTATACAGACTCCCACAGGGACAGTACTCCATCACCAGGACCTTGTGACGCGTGTTGGACTGGGACAGGAAATGACATGTTAGTCAGCACCGTATACAGACTCCCACAGGGACAGTACTCCATCACCAGGACCTTGTGACGCGTGTTGGACTGGGACAGGAAATGACATGTTAGTCAGCACCGTATACAGACTCCCACAGGGACAGTACTCCATCACCAGGACCTTGTGATGCGTGTTGGACTGGGACAGGAAATGACATGTTAGTCAGCACCGTATACAGACTCCCACAGGGACAGTACTCCATCACCAGGACCTTGTGACGCGTGTTGGACTGGGACAGGAAATGACATGTTAGTCAGCACCGTATACAGACTCCCACAGGGACAGTACTCCATCACCAGGACCTTGTGACGCGTGTTGGACTGGGACAGGAAATGACATGTTAGTCAGCACCGTATACAGACTCCCACAGGGACAGTACTCCATCACCAGGACCTTGTGACGCGTGTTGGACTGGGACAGGAAATGACATGTTAGTCAGCACCGTATACAGACTCCCACAGGGACAGTACTCCATCACCAGGACCTTGTGACGCGTGTTGGACTGGGACAGGAAATGACATGTTAGTCAGCACCGTATACAGACTCCCACAGGGACAGTACTCCATCACCAGGACCTTGTGACGCGTGTTGGACTGGGACAGGAAATGACATGTTAGTCAGCACCGTATACAGACTCCCACAGGGACAGTACTCCATCACCAGGACCTTGTGACGCGTGTTGGACTGGGACAGGAAATGACATGTTAGTCAGCACCGTATACAGACTCCCACAGGGACAGTACTCCATCACCAGGACCTTTTGACGCGTGTTGGACTGGGACAGGAAATGACATGTTAGTCAGCACCGTATACAGACTCCCACAGGGACAGTACTCCATCACCAGGACCTTGTGACGCGTGTTGGACTGGGACAGGAAATGACATGTTAGTCAGCACCGTATACAGACTCCCACAGGGACAACAGATAGTATATAGTGATAGAGATACCTCCACTAGGTAGTGTTATTCTACAGATAGTATATACTGATACCTCCACTAGGTAGTGTTATTCTACAGATAGTATATACTGATACCTCCACTAGGTAGTGTTATTCTACAGATAGTATATACTGATAGAGATACCTCCACTAGGTAGTGTTATTCTACAGATAGTATATACGGATAGAGATACCTCCACTAGGTAGTGTTATTCTACAGATAGTATATACTGATAGAGATACCTCCACTAGGTAGTGTTATTCTACAGATAGTATATAGAGATACCTCCACTAGGTAGTGTTATTCTACAGATAGTATATACTGATAGAGATATATAACTGACCTCCTCCTCCACAGCGAACAGCTTGACGATGTTCTTATGGTTGAGTTTCTTCAGGACCTCAAACTCTCTCATCTGGACGTCGAGCGGTCGCAGGAAACTGAGGTTGTTGAACACCTTCACCGCATACAGGTCCCCCGTTTTCTGGTGTTACAGAACACAGTATTATATACAGGTCCCCTGTTTTCTGGTGTTACAGAACACAGTATTATATACAGGTCCCCTGTTTTCTGGTGTTACAGAACACAGTATTACATACAGGTCCCCTGTTTTCTGGTGTTACAGAACACAGTATTATATACAGGTCCCCCGTTTTCTGGTGTTACAGAACACAGTATTATATACAGGTGTGTTATCTGGTGTTACAGAACACAGTATTACATACAGGTGTGTTATCTGGTGTTACAGAACACAGTATTACATACAGGTCCCCTGTTTTCTGGTGTTACAGAACACAGTATTATATACAGGTCCCCTGTTTTCTGGTGTTACAGAACACAGTATTACATACAGGTCCCCCGTTTTCTGGTGTTACAGAACACAGTATTACATACAGGTGTGTTATCTGGTGTTACAGAACACAGTATTATATACAGGTCCCCCGTTTTCTGGTGTTACAGAACACAGTATTATATACAGGTCCCCTGTTTTCTGGTGTTACAGAACACAGTATTATATACAGGTCCCCTGTTTTCTGGTGTTACAGAACACAGTATTACATACAGGTCCCCCGTTTTCTGGTGTTACAGAACACAGTATTATATACAGGTCCCCCGTTTTCTGGTGTTACAGAACACAGTATTATATACAGGTGTGTTATCTGGTGTTACAGAACACAGTATTACATACAGGTGTGTTATCTGGTGTTACAGAACACAGTATTACATACAGGTCCCCCGTTTTCTGGTGTTACAGAACACAGTATTATATACAGGTCCCCTGTTTTCTGGTGTTACAGAACACAGTATTACATACAGGTCCCCCGTTTTCTGGTGTTACAGAACACAGTATTACATACAGGTGTGTTATCTGGTGTTACAGAACACAGTATTATATACAGGTCCCCCGTTTTCTGGTGTTACAGAACACAGTATTACATACAGGTGTGTTTTCTGGTGTTACAGAACACAGTATTATATACAGGTCCCCCGTTTTCTGGTGTTACAGAACACAGTATTACATACAGGTGTGTTATCTGGTGTTACAGAACACAGTATTACATACAGGTCCCCCGTTTTCTGGTGTTACAGAACACAGTATTACATACAGGTGTGTTATCTGGTGTTACAGAACACAGTATTATATACAGGTGTGTTTTCAGGTGTTACAGAACACAGTATTACATACAGGTGTGTTTTCAGGTGTTACAGAACACAGTATTACATACAGGTGTGTTTTCTGGTGTTACAGAACACATAGTATTATATACAGGTGTGTGTTCTGGTGTTACAGAACACAGTATTACATACAGGTCCCCCGTTTTCTGGTGTTACAGAACACAGTATTACATACAGGTCCCCCGTTTTCTGGTGTTACAGAACACAGTATTATATACAGGTGTGTGTTCTGGTGTTACAGAACACAGTATTACATACAGGTGTGTTATCTGGTGTTACAGAACACAGTATTACATACAGGTGTGTTATCTGGTGTTACAGAACACAGTATTACATACAGGTGTGTTATCTGGTGTTACAGAACACAGTATTACATACAGGTGTGTTATCTGGTGTTACAGAACACAGTATTACATACAGGTGTGTTATCTGGTGTTACAGAACACAGTATTACATACAGGTGTGTTATCTGGTGTTACAGAACACAGTATTACATACAGGTGTGTTATCTGGTGTTACAGAACACAGTATTACATACAGGTGTGTTATCTGGTGTTACAGAACACAGTATTATATACAGGTGTGTTTTCTGGTGTTACAGAACACAGTATTATATACAGGTCCCCCGTTTTCTGGTGTTACAGAACACAGTATTATATACAGGTGTGTTATCTGGTGTTACAGAACACACAGTATTATATACAGGTGTGTTATCTGGTGTTACAGAACACAGTATTACATACAGGTGTGTTATCTGGTGTTACAGAACACAGTATTACATACAGGTGTGTTTTCTGGTGTTACAGAACACAGTATTACATACAGGTGTGTTATCTGGTGTTACAGAACACAGTATTACATGCAGGTGTGTTATCTGGTGTTACAGAACACACAGTATTATATACAGGTGTGTTATCTGGTGTTACAGAACACAGTATTACATACAGGTGTGTTTTCTGGTGTTACAGAACACAGTATTACATACAGGTCCCCCGTTTTCTGGTGTTACAGAACACAGTATTACATACAGGTCCCCCGTTTTCTGGTGTTACAGAACACAGTATTACATACAGGTCCCCCGTTTTCTGGTGTTACAGAACACAGTATTACATACAGGTGTGTTTTCTGGTGTTACAGAACACAGTATTACATACAGGTGTGTTATCTGGTGTTACAGAACACAGTATTACATACAGGTGTGTTATCTGGTGTTACAGAACACACAGTATTATATACAGGTGTGTTATCTGGTGTTACAGAACACAGTATTACATACAGGTGTGTTTTCTGGTGTTACAGAACACAGTATTACATACAGGTCCCCCGTTTTCTGGTGTTACAGAACACAGTATTACATACAGGTGTGTTTTCTGGTGTTACAGAACACAGTATTACATACAGGTGTGTTTTCTGGTGTTACAGAACACATAGTATTATATACAGGAGTGTTATCTGGTGTTACAGAACACATAGTATTATATACAGGTGTGTTATCAGGTGTTACAGAACACAGTATTACATACAGGTGTGTTTTCTGGTGTTACAGAACACATAGTATTATATACAGGAGTGTTATCTGGTGTTACAGAACACATAGTATTATATACAGGTGTGTTATCAGGTGTTACAGAACACAGTATTATATACAGGTGTGTTATCTGGTGTTACAGAACACAGTATTACATACAGGTGTGTTTTCTGGTGTTACAGAACACATAGTATTATATACAGGAGTGTTATCTGGTGTTACAGAACACATAGTATTATATACAGGTGTGTTATCAGGTGTTACAGAACACAGTATTACATACAGGTGTGTTTTCTGGTGTTACAGAACACAGTATTATATACAGGTGTGTTATCTGGTGTTACAGAACACATAGTATTATATACAGGTGTGTTATCTGGTGTTACAGAACACATAGTATTATATACAGGTGTGTTATCTGGTGTTACAGAACACAGTATTACATACAGGTGTGTTATCTGGTGTTACAGAACACATAGTATTATATACAGGTGTGTTATCTGGTGTTACAGAACACATAGTATTATATACAGGTGTGTTATCAGGTGTTACAGAACACAGTATTACATACAGGTGTGTTTTCTGGTGTTACAGAACACAGTATTATATACAGGTGTGTTATCTGGTGTTACAGAACACAGTATTACATACAGGTGTGTTATTTGGTGTTACAGAACACAGTATTACATACAGGTGTGTTATCTGGTGTTACAGAACACAGTATTACATACAGGTGTGTTATCTGGTGTTACAGAACACAGTATTACATACAGGTGTGTTATCTGGTGTTACAGAACACAGTATTACATACAGGTGTGTTATCTGGTGTTACATTACACAGTATTACATACAGGTGTGTTATCTGGTGTTACAGAACACAGTATTACATACAGGTGTGTTATCAGGTGTTACAGAACACAGTATTACATACAGGTGTGTTATCTGGTGTTACAGAACACAGTATTACATACAGGTGTGTTATCAGGTGTTACAGAACACAGTATTACATACAGGTGTGTTATCTGGTGTTACAGAACACAGTATTATATACAGGTGTGTTATCTGGTGTTACAGAACACATAGTATTATATACAGGTGTGTTATCTGGTGTTACAGAACACACAGTATTATATACAGGTGTGTTATCTGGTGTTACAGAACACAGTATTACATACAGGTGTGTTATCTGGTGTTACAGAACACAGTATTACATACAGGTGTGTTATCTGGTGTTACAGAACACAGTATTACATACAGGTGTGTTATCTGGTGTTACAGAACACAGTATTACATACAGGTGTGTTATCTGGTGTTACAGAACACAGTATTACATACAGGTGTGTTATCAGGTGTTACAGAACACAGTATTACATACAGGTGTGTTATCAGGTGTTACAGAACACAGTATTACATACAGGTGTGTTATCAGGTGTTACAGAACACAGTATTACATACAGGTGTGTTATCTGGTGTTACAGAACACAGTATTATATACAGGTGTGTTATCTGGTGTTACAGAACACAGTATTACATACAGGTGTGTTATCAGGTGTTACAGAACACAGTATTATATACAGGTGTGTTATCTGGTGTTACAGAACACAGTATTATATACAGGTGTGTTATCTGGTGTTACAGAACACAGTATTACATACAGGTGTGTTTTCAGGTGTTACAGAACACAGTATTATATACAGGTGTGTTTTCAGGTGTTACAGGTGTTAGTTCATCTGGGACACAGCCCTAGTAAGACAGTTCATCAGGTCTCATCTGGGACACAGCCCTAGTAAGACAGTCCATCAGGTCTCATCTGGGACACAGCCCTAGTGAGACAGTTCATCAGGGACACTGCCCTAGTGAGACAGTTCATCAGGGACACAGCCCTAGTGAGACAGTTCACCAGGGACACAGCCCTAGTGAGACAGTCCATCAGGGACACTGCCCTAGTGAGACAGTTCATCAGGGACACAGCCCTAGTGAGACAGTCCATCAGGGACACTGCCCTAGTGAGACAGTTCATCAGGGACACTGCCCTAGTGAGACAGTTCATCAGGGACACAGCCCTAGTGAGACAGTTCATCAGGGACACAGCCCTAGTGAGACAGTTAATCTGGGACACAGCCCTAGTGAGACAGTCCATCAGGTCCCATCAGGGACACAGCCCTAGTAAGACAGTTCATCAGGGACACTGCCCTAGTGAGACAGTTAATCTGGGACACAGCCCTAGTGAGACAGTTCATCAGGGACACAGCCCTAGTGAGACAGTTCATCTGGGACACAGCCCTAGTGAGACAGTTCATCAGGGACACTGCCCTAGTGAGACAGTTCATCTGGGACACAGCCCTAGTGAGACAGTCCATCTGGGACACGGCCCTAGTGAGACAGTTCATCTGGGACACAGCCCTAGTGAGACAGTCCACCTCGGACACAGCCCTAGTGAGACAGTTCATCTGGGACACAGCCCTAGTGAGACAGTCCATCTGGGACACAGCCCTAGTGAGACAGTTCATCAGGGACACAGCCCTAGTGAGACAGTCCATCTGGGACACAGCCCATCTGGGACACAGCCCTAGTGAGACAGTCCATCTGGGACACAGTCCATCTGGGACACAGCCCATCTGGGACACAGCCCTAGTGAGACAGTCCATCTGGGACACAGTCCATCTGGGACACAGCCCATCTGGGACACAGCCCTAGTGAGACAGTCCATCTGGGACACAGTCCATCTGGGACACAGCCCTAGTGAGACAGTCCATCTGGGACACAGCCCTAGTGAGACAGTTCATCAGGGACACAGCCCTAGTGAGACAGTCCATCTGGGACACAGCCCTAGTGAGACAGTCCATCTGGGACACAGCCCTAGTGAGACAGTCCATCTGGGACACAGCCCTAGTGAGACAGTCCATCTGGGACACAGCCCTAGTGAGACAGTTCATCAGGACCCATCTGGGACACAGCCCTAGTAAGACAGTACATCAGGGACACAGCCCTAGTGAGACAGTCCATCAGGGACACAGCCCTAGTGAGACAGTTCATCAGGACCCATCTGGGACACAGCCCTAGTAAGACAGTCCATCAGGGACACAGCCCTAGTGAGACAGTTCATCAGGGACACAGCCCTAGTGAGACAGTTCATCTGGGACACAGCCCCTAGTGAGACAGTTCATCTGGGACACAGCCCCTAGTGAGACAGTTCATCTGGGACACAGCCCTAGTGAGACAGTCCATCTGGGACACAGCCCTAGTGAGACAGTCCATCTGGGACACAGCCCTAGTGAGACAGTTCATCAGGGACACAGCCCTAGTGAGACAGTTCATCTGGGACACAGCCCCTAGTGAGACAGTTCATCTGGGACACAGCCCTAGTGAGACAGTCCATCTGGGACACAGCCCTAGTGAGACAGTTCATCAGGGACACAGCCCTAGTGAGACAGTCCATCAGGGACACAGCCCTAGTGAGACAGTCCATCAGGGACACAGCCCTAGTGAGACAGTTCATCAGGGACACAGCCCTAGTGAGACAGTTCATCAGGGACACAGCCCTAGTGAGACAGTCCATCAGGGACACAGCCCTAGTGAGACAGTCCATCAGGGACACAGCCCTAGTGAGACAGTTCATCAGGGACACAGCCCTAGTGAGACAGTCCATCAGGGACACAGCCCTAGTGAGACAGTTCATCAGGGACACAGCCCTAGTGAGACAGTCCATCAGGGACACAGCCCTAGTGAGACAGTCCATCAGGGACACAGCCCTAGTGAGACAGTTCATCTGGTGCCATACATGTTCATTCTGTCAGAATCAAACAGACAGAACCAAACACAAAGACGTGTCCAGACCCATCCTGATAAGAACCAAACACAAAGACGTGTCCAGACCCATCCTGATATGTGTTGGCATCCTCCCTCTAGTCTAGAGAGACCTGGGAAAGCCCCTGTGGAGACAGAAGGGAAAGCCCCTGTGGAGACAGAAGGGAAAGCCCCTGTGGAGACAGAAGGGAAAGCCCCTGTGGAGACAGAAGGGTTACCACGCTAGCTGAGACTGATATGGCTGAGCAGACAACGATAACCCTCTGTGACATGAACAGTTGGTGAAACGTCTCAAAATGGCTAGTTAGTGAGACAACAGACCGTGAACAACAGAACTAGGTGGGGAGAGACTGCCGAGACGCTAGGTGGGGAGAGACTGCCGAGACGCTAGGTGGGGAGAGACTGCCGAGACGCTAGGCGGGGAGAGACTGCCGAGACGCTAGGCGGGGAGAGACTGCCGAGACGCTAGGCGGGGAGAGACTGCCGAGACGCTAGGTGGGGAGAGACTGCCGAGACGCTAGGTGGGGAGAGACTGCCGAGACGCCTGGTGGGGAGAGACTGCCGAGACGCTAGGTGGGGAGAGACTGCCGAGACGCCTGGTGGGGAGAGACTGCCGAGACGCCTGGTGGGGAGAGACTGCCGAGACGCTAGGCGGGGAGAGACTGCCGAGACGCTAGGTGGGGAGAGACTGCCGAGACGCTAGGTGGGGAGAGACTGCCGAGACGCTAGGTGGGGAGAGACTGCCGAGACGCCAGGTGGGGAGAGACTGCCGAGACGCTAGGTGGGGAGAGACTGCCGAGACGCCTGGTGGGGAGAGACTGCCGAGACGCCTGGTGGGGAGAGACTGCCGAGACGCCTGGTGGGGAGAGACTGCCGAGACGCTAGGTGGGGAGAGACTGCCGAGACGCCTGGTGGGGAGAGACTGCCGAGACGCCAGGTGGGGAGAGACTGCCGAGACGCTAGGTGGGGAGAGACTGCCGAGACGCCAGGTGGGGAGAGACTGCCGAGACGCCTGGTGGGGAGAGACTGCCGAGACGCTAGGTGGGGAGAGACTGCCGAGACGCTAGGTGGGGAGAAACTGCCGAGACGCTAGGTGGGGAGAGACTGCCGAGACGCCTGGTGGGGAGAGACTGCCGAGACGCCTGGTGGGGAGAGACTGCCGAGACGCCTGGTGGGGAGAGACTGCCGAGACGCCTGGTGGGGAGAGACTGCCGAGACGCCAGGTGGGGGGAGACTGCCGAGACGCCAGGTGGGGGGAGACTGCCGAGACGCCTGGTGGGGAGAGACTGCCGAGACGCCTGGTGGGGAGAGACTGCCGAGACGCCTGGTGGGGAGAGACTGCCGAGACGCCTGGTGGGGAGAGACTGCCGAGACGCCTGGTGGGGAGAGACTGCCGAGACGCCTGGTGGGGAGAGACTGCCGAGACGCTTAGTGGGGAGAGACTGCCGAGACGCTAGGTGGGGAGAGACTGCCGAGACGCCTGGTGGGGAGAGACTGCCGAGACGCCTGGTGGGGAGAGACTGCCGAGACGCTTAGTGGGGAGAGACTGCCGAGACGCTAGGTGGGGAGAGACTGCCGAGACGCCTGGTGGGGAGAGACTGCCGAGACGCCTGGTGGGGAGAGACTGCCGAGACGCCTGGTGGGGAGAGACTGCCGAGACGCCAGGTGGGGGGAGACTGCCGAGACGCTAGGTGGGGAGAGACTGCCGAGACGCCTGGTGGGGAGAGACTGCCGAGACGCCTGGTGGGGAGAGACTGCCGAGACGCCTGGTGGGGAGAGACTGCCGAGACGCCTGGTGGGGAGAGACTGCCGAGACGCCTGGTGGGGAGAGACTGCCGAGACGCTTAGTGGGGAGAGACTGCCGAGACGCCTGGTGGGGAGAGACTGCCGAGACGCCTGGTGGGGAGAGACTGCCGAGACGCTTAGTGGGGAGAGACTGCCGAGACGCTAGGTGGGGAGAGACTGCCGAGACGCCAGGTGGGGAGAGACTGCCGAGACGCCAGGTGGGGAGAGACTGCCGAGACGCTTAGTGGGGAGAGACTGCCGAGACGCCTGGTGGGGAGAGACTGCCGAGACGCCTGGTGGGGAGAGACTGCTGAGACGCTAGGTGGGGAGAGACTGCCGAGACGCCTGGTGGGGGGAGACTGCCGAGACGCTTAGTGGGGGGAGAGACTGCCGAGACGCCTGGTGGGGAGAGACTGCCGAGACGCTTAGTGGGGGGAGACTGCCGAGACGCTTAGTGGGGGGAGACTGCCGAGACGCTAGGTGGGGAGAGACTGCCGAGACGCTAGGTGGGGAGAGACTGCCGAGACGCCAGGTGGGGAGAGACTGCCGAGACGCTTAGTGGGGAGAGACTGCCGAGACGCTAGGTGGGGAGAGACTGCCGAGACGCTAGGTGGGGAGAGACTGCCGAGACGCTTAGTGGGGGGAGACTGCCGAGACGCTAGGTGGGGAGAGACTGCCGAGACGCTAGGTGGGGAGAGACTGCCGAGACGCTTAGTGGGGAGAGACTGCCGAGACGCTAGGTGGGGAGAGACTGCCGAGACGCTTAGTGGGGGGAGACTGCCGAGACGCTTAGTGGGGGGAGACTGCCGAGACGCTTAGTGGGGGGAGACTGCCGAGACGCTAGGTGGGGAGAGACTGCCGAGACGCTAGGTGGGGAGAGACTGCCGAGACGCTTAGTGGGGAGAGACTGCCGAGACGCTAGGTGGGGAGAGACTGCCGAGACGCTTAGTGGGGAGAGACTGCCGAGACGCTAGGTGGGGAGAGACTGCCGAGACGCTAGGTGGGGAGAGACTGCCGAGACGCTAGGTGGGGAGAGACTGCCGAGACGCTAGGTGGGGGGAGACTGCCGAGACGCTAGGTGGGGGGAGACTGCCGAGACGCTAGGTGGGGGGAGACTGCCGAGACGCTAGGTGGGGAGAGACTGCCGAGACGCTAGGTGGGGAGAGACTGCCGAGACGCTTAGTGGGGAGAGACTGCCGAGACGCTAGGTGGGGAGAGACTGCCGAGACGCCAGGTGGGGAGAGACTGCCGAGACGCTAGGTGGGGAGAGACTGCCGAGACGCTAGGTGGGGGGAGACTGCCGAGACGCTAGGTGGGGAGAGACTGCCGAGACGCTAGGTGGGGGGAGACTGCCGAGACGCTAGGTGGGGAGAGACTGCCGAGACGCTTAGTGGGGGGAGACTGCCGAGACGCTTAGTGGGGGGAGACTGCCGAGACGCTTAGTGGGGGGAGAGACTGCCGAGACGCTTAGTGGGGGGAGACTGCCGAGACGCTAGGTGGGGGGAGACTGCCGAGACGCTAGGTGGGGAGAGACTGCCGAGACGCCTGGTGGGGAGAGACTGCCGAGACGCCTGGTGGGGAGAGACTGCCGAGACGCTAGGTGGGGAGAGACTGCCGAGACGCCTGGTGGGGAGAGACTGCCGAGACGCCTGGTGGGGAGAGACTGCCGAGACGCTAGGTGGGGAGAGACTGCCGAGACGCTTAGTGGGGGGAGACTGCCGAGACGCTTAGTGGGGGGAGAGACTGCCGAGACGCTTAGTGGGGGGAGACTGCCGAGACGCTAGGTGGGGGGAGACTGCCGAGACGCTAGGTGGGGAGAGACTGCCGAGACGCCTGGTGGGGAGAGACTGCCGAGACGCTAGGTGGGGAGAGACTGCCGAGACGCCTGGTGGGGAGAGACTGCCGAGACGCCTGGTGGGGAGAGACTGCCGAGACGCTAGGTGGGGAGAGACTGCCGAGACGCTAGGTGGGGAGAGACTGCCGAGACGCTTAGTGGGGGGAGAGACTGCCGAGACGCTTAGTGGGGAGAGACTGCCGAGACGCCAGGTGGGGAGAGACTGCCGAGACGCTAGGTGGGGAGAGACTGCCGAGACGCTAGGTGGGGAGAGACTGCCGAGACGCCAGGTGGGGAGAGACTGCCGAGACGCTAGGTGGGGAGAGACTGCCGAGACGCTAGGTGGGGAGAGACTGCCGAGACGCCAGGTGGGGAGAGACTGCCGAGACGCTTAGTGGGGGGAGAGACTGCCGAGACGCTAGGTGGGGAGAGACTGCCGAGACGCTTAGTGGGGAGAGACTGCCGAGACGCTTAGTGGGGAGAGACTGCCGAGACGCTAGGTGGGGAGAGACTGCCGAGACGCTAGGTGGGGAGAGACTGCCGAGACGCTAGGTGGGGAGAGACTGCCGAGACGCTAGGTGGGGAGAGACTGCCGAGACGCTAGGTGGGGAGAGACTGCCGAGACGCTAGGTGGGGAGAGACTGCCGAGACGCTAGGTGGGGAGAGACTGCCGAGACGCTAGGTGGGGAGAGACTGCCGAGACGCTAGGTGGGGAGAGACTGCCGAGACGCTAGGTGGGGAGAGACTGCCGAGACGCCTGGTGGGGAGAGACTGCCGAGACGCTTAGTGGGGAGAGACTGCCGAGACGCCTGGTGGGGAGAGACTGCCGAGACGCTAGGTGGGGAGAGACTGCCGAGACGCTAGGTGGGGAGAGACTGCCGAGACGCTAGGTGGGGAGAGACTGCCGAGACGCTAGGTGGGGAGAGACTGCCGAGACGCTAGGTGGGGAGAGACTGCCGAGACGCTAGGTGGGGAGAGACTGCCGAGACGCTAGGTGGGGAGAGACTGCCGAGACGCTAGGTGGGGAGAGACTGCCGAGACGCCTGGTGGGGAGAGACTGCCGAGACGCTTAGTGGGGAGAGACTGCCGAGACGCCTGGTGGGGAGAGACTGCCGAGACGCTAGGTGGGGAGAGACTGCCGAGACGCTAGGTGGGGAGAGACTGCCGAGACGCTAGGTGGGGAGAGACTGCCGAGACGCCTGGTGGGGAGAGACGGCCGAGACGCTTAGTGGGGGGAGACTGCCGAGACGCTAGGTGGGGAGAGACTGCCGAGACGCCAGGTGGGGAGAGACTGCCGAGACGCTAGGTGGGGAGAGACTGCCGAGACGCTAGGTGGGGAGAGACTGCCGAGACGCCAGGTGGGGAGAGACTGCCGAGACGCTAGGTGGGGAGAGACTGCCGAGACGCCTGGTGGGGAGAGACTGCCGAGACGCCAGGTGGGGAGAGACTGCCGAGACGCTTGGTGGGGAGAGACTGCCGAGACGCTAGGTGGGGAGAGACTGCCGAGACGCTAGGTGGGGAGAGACTGCCGAGACGCTAGGTGGGGAGAGACTGCCGAGACGCTTGGTGGGGAGAGACTGCCGAGACGCTAGGTGGGGAGAGACTGCCAAGACGCTAGGTGGGGGAGACTGCCAAGACGCTAGGTGGGGAGAGACTGCCAAGACGCTAGGTGGGGGAGACTGCCGAGACGCTAGGTGGAGAGAGACTGCCAAGACGCTAGGTGGGGAGAGACTGCCAAGACGCTAGGCGGGGAGAGACTGCCAAGACGCTAGGCGGGGAGACTGCCAAGACGCTTGGTGGAGAGACTGCCAAGACGCTTGGTGGAGAGACTGCCAAGACGCTAGGTGGGGAGACTGCCAAGACGCTAGGTGGGGAGACTGCCAAGACGCTTGGTGGAGAGACTGCCAAGACGCTAGGTGGGGAGACTGCCAAGACGCTTGGTGGAGAGACTGCCAAGACGCTAGGTGGGGAGAGACTGCCAAGACGCTAGGTGGAGAGACTGCCAAGACGCTAGGTGGGGAGACTGCCAAGACGCTAGGTGGAGAGACTGCCAAGACGCTAGGTGGGGAGACTGCCAAGACGCTTGGTGGAGAGACTGCCAAGACGCTTAGTGGGGAGACTGCCGAGATGCCCCCCTCAGTTACAGTCCCCACCCCCCAGTTACAGTCCCCACCCCCCAGTTACAGTCTCCCCCCTCAGTTACAGTCTCCCCCCCCCCTCAGTGCTGCCCATAGATAGGTGAAGTCGGAGGTTTACATACACTGAGGTTGGAGTCATTAAAACTCGTTTTTCAACCACTCCACAAATATCTTGTTAACAAACTATAGTTTTGGCAAGTCAGTTAGGACATCTACTTTGTTCATGACACAAGTCATTTCTCCAACAATTGTTTACAGACAGATTATTTCACTTATAATTCACTGTATCACAATTCCAGTGGGTCAGAAGTTGACTGTGCCTTTAAACAGCTTGGAAAATTATCTGACCCAGTAGACGTTAGTGTGTTAACCCTGTACCTTGTGTCTGCCACGGTAGACGTTAGTGTGTTAGCCCTGTACCTTGTGTCTGCCACGGTAGACGTTAGTGTGTTAACCCTGTACCTTGTGTCTGCCACGGTAGACGTTAGTGTGTTAACCCTGTACCTTGTGTCTGCCACGGTAGACGTTAGTGTGTTAACCCTGTACCTTGTGTCTGCCACGGTAGACGTTAGCGTGTTAACCCTGTACCTTGTGTCTGCCACGGTAGATGTTAGTGTGTTAACTCTGTACCTTGTGTCTGCCACGGTAGATGTTAGTGTGTTAGCCCTGTACCTTGTGTCTGCCACGGTAGACGTTAGTGTGTTAACCCTGTACCTTGTGTCTGCCACGGTAGACGTTAACCCTGTACCTTGTGTCTGCCACGGTAGATGTTAGTGTGTTAACCCTGTACCTTGTGTCTGCCACGGTAGACGTTAGTGTGTTAACCCTGTACCTTGTGTCTGCCACGGTAGACGTTAGTGTGTTAACCCTGTACCTTGTGTCTGCCACGGTAGATGTTAGTGTGTTAACCCTGTACCTTGTGTCTGCCACGGTAGACGTTAGTGTGTTAACCCTGTACCTTGTGTCTGCCACGGTAGACGTTAGTGTGTTAACCCTGTACCTTGTGTCTGCCACGGTAGATGTTAGTGTGTTAACCCTGTACCTTGTGTCTGCCACGGTAGACGTTAGTGTGTTAACCCTGTACCTTGTGTCTGCCACGGTAGACGTTAGTGTGTTAACTCTGTACCTTGTGTCTGCCACGGTAGACGTTAGTGTGTTAACCCTGTACCTTGTGTCTGCCACGGTAGACGTTAGTGTGTTAACCCTGTACCTTGTGTCTGCCACGGTAGACGTTAGTGTGTTAACCCTGTACCTTGTGTCTGCCACGGTAGATGTTAGTGTGTTAGCCCTGTACCTTGTGTCTGCCACGGTAGACGTTAGTGTGTTAACCCTGTACCTTGTGTCTGCCACGGTAGACGTTAACCCTGTACCTTGTGTCTGCCACAGTAGACGTTAGTGTGTTAACCCTGTACCTTGTGTCTGCCACGGTAGATGTTAGTGTGTTAACCCTGTACCTTGTGTCTGCCACGGTAGACGTTAGTGTGTTAACCCTGTACCTTGTGTCTGCCACGGTAGACGTTAGTGTGTTAACCCTGTACCTTGTGTCTGCCACGGTAGACGTTAGTGTGTTAACCCTGTACCTTGTGTCTGCCACGGTAGACGTTAGTGTGTTAACCCTGTACCTTGTGTCTGCCACGGTAGACGTTAGTGTGTTAACTCTGTACCTTGTGTCTGCCACGGTAGACGTTAGTGTGTTAACCCTGTACCTTGTGTCTGCCACGGTAGACGTTAGTGTGTTAACCCTGTACCTTGTGTCTGCCACGGTAGACGTTAGTGTGTTAACCCTGTACCTTGTGTCTGCCACGGTAGACGTTAGTCCTGTACCTTGTGTCTGCCACGGTAGATGTTAGTGTGTTAACCCTGTACCTTGTGTCTGCCACGGTAGATGTTAGTGTGTTAACCCTGTACCTTGTGTCTGCCACGGTAGACGTTAGCGTGTTAGTCCTGTACCTTGTGTCTGCCACGGTAGACGTTAGTGTGTTAACTCTGTACCTTGTGTCTGCCACGGTAGACGTTAGTGTGTTAACCCTGTACCTTGTGTCTGCCACGGTAGACGTTAGTGTGTTAACCCTGTACCTTGTGTCTGCCACGGTAGACGTTAGTGTGTTAACCCTGTACCTTGTGTCTGCCACGGTAGACGTTAGTCCTGTACCTTGTGTCTGCCACGGTAGACGTTAGTGTGTTAACCCTGTACCTTGTGTCTGCCACGGTAGATGTTAGTGTGTTAACCCTGTACCTTGTGTCTGCCACGGTAGATGTTAACCCTGTACCTTGTGTCTGCCACGGTAGACGTTAGTGTGTTAACCCTGTACCTTGTGTCTGCCACGGTAGACGTTAGCGTGTTAACCCTGTACCTTGTGTCTGCCACGGTAGACGTTAGCGTGTTAACCCTGTACCTTGTGTCTGCCACGGTAGATGTTAGTGTGTTAACCCTGTACCTTGTGTCTGCCACGGTAGATGTTAGTGTGTTAACCCTGTACCTTGTGTCTGCCACGGTAGACGTTAGCGTGTTAGTCCTGTACCTTGTGTCTGCCACGGTAGATGTTAGTGTGTTAACCCTGTACCTTGTGTCTGCCACGGTAGACGTTAGCGTGTTAACCCTGTACCTTGTGTCTGCCACGGTAGACGTTAGTGTGTTAGTCCTGTACCTTGTGTCTGCCACGGTAGATGTTAGTGTGTTAACCCTGTACCTTGTGTCTGCCACGGTAGACGTTAGCGTGTGAACCCTGTACCTTGTGTCTGCCACGGTAGACGTTAGTGTGTTAACCCTGTACCTTGTGTCTGCCACGGTAGACGTTAGTGTGTTAGTCCGGTACCTTGTGTCTGCCACGGTAGATGTTAGTGTGTTAACCCTGTACCTTGTGTCTGCCACGGTAGACGTTAGTGTGTTAGTCCGGTACCTTGTGTCTGCCACGGTAGACGTTAGTGTGTTAACCCTGTACCTTGTGTCTGCCACGGTAGACGTTAGCGTGTTAGTCCTGTACCTTGTGTCTGCCACGGTAGACGTTAGCGTGTTAACCCTGTACCTTGTGTCTGCCACGGTAGACGTTAGCTGTAGCCCCCTGCCCCAGCAGGTCTGAGATGAGCCACAGGTAGTTGGCTGTGCTCTGCATGACGATGGCTTCAGGTTCACCTGTAGTGGAGAACAAACCAGCACCTTCAGACAGCAGACTAAGGGGAACGGCATGTTGAACCAGCACCTTCAGACAGCAGACTAAGGGGAACGGCATGTTGAACAACCAGCACCTTCAGACAGCAGACTAAGGGGAACGGCATGTTGAACCAGCACCTTCAGACAGCAGACTAAGGGGAACGGCATGTTGAACCAGCACCTTCAGACAGCAGACTAAGGGGAACGGCATGTTGAACCAGCACCTTCAGACAGCACACTAAGGGGAACGGCATGTTGAACAACCAGCACCTTCAGACAGCACACTAAGGGGAACGGCATGTTGAACCAGCACCTTCAGACAGCAGACTAAGGGGAACGGCATGTTGAACCAGCACCTTCAGACAGCACACTAAGGGGAACGGCATGTTGAACAACCAGCACCTTCAGACAGCACACTAAGGGGAACGGCATGTTGAACCAGCACCTTCAGACAGCAGACTAAGGGGAACGGCATGTTGAACCAGCACCTTCAGACAGCAGACTAAGGGGAACGGCATGTTGAACCAGCACCTTCAGACAGCAGACTAAGGGGAACGGCATGTTGAACCAGCACCTTCAGACAGCACACTAAGGGGAACGGCATGTTGAACCAGCACCTTCAGACAGCAGACTAAGGGGAACGGCATGTTGAACCAGCACCTTCAGACAGCAGACTAAGGGGAACGGCATGTTGAACCAGCACCTTCAGACAGCAGACTAAGGGGAACGGCATGTTGAACCAGCACCTTCAGACAGCACACTAAGGGGAACGGCATGTTGAACCAGCACCTTCAGACAGCAGACTAAGGGGAACGGCATGTTGAACAACCAGCACCTTCAGACAGCAGACTAAGGGGAACGGCATGTTGAACCAGCACCTTCAGACAGCAGACTAAGGGGAACGGCATGTTGAACCAGCACCTTCAGACAGCAGACTAAGGGGAACGACATGTTGAACCAGCACCTTCAGACAGCAGACTAAGGGGAACGGCATGTTGAACCAGCACCTTCAGACAGCAGACTAAGGGGAACGGCATGTTGAACCAGCACCTTCAGACAGCAGACTAAGGGGAACGGCATGTTGAACAACCAGCACCTTCAGACAGCAGACTAAGGGGAACGGCATGTTGAACCAGCACCTTCAGACAGCACACTAAGGGGAACGGCATGTTGAACCAGCACCTTCAGACAGCACACTAAGGGGAACGGCATGTTGAACCAGCACCTTCAGACAGCAGACTAAGGGGAACGGCATGTTGAACCAGCACCTTCAGACAGCAGACTAAGGGGAACGGCGTGTTGAACCAGCACCTTCAGACAGCAGACTAAGGGGAACGGCATGTTGAACCAGCACCTTCAGACAGCAGACTAAGGGGAACGGCATGTTGAACCAGCACCTTCAGACAGCAGACTAAGGGGAACGACATGTTGAACCAGCACCTTCAGACAGCAGACTAAGGGGAACGGCATGTTGAACCAGCACCTTCAGACAGCAGACTAAGGGGAACGGCATGTTGAACCAGCACCTTCAGACAGCAGACTAAGGGGAACGGCATGTTGAACCAGCACCTTCAGACAGCACACTAAGGGGAACGGCATGTTGAACCAGCACCTTCAGACAGCACACTAAGGGGAACGGCATGTTGAACCAGCACCTTCAGACAGCAGACTAAGGGGAACGGCATGTTGAACAACCAGCACCTTCAGACAGCACACTAAGTGAGGGACATGGCATACTGAACAACTAGCTCTGGTCCAGGGTGTTAGTGAGGGACATGGCATACTGAACCACTAGCTCTGGTCCAGGGTGTTAGTGAGGGACATGGCATACTGAACAACTAGCTCTGGTCCAGGGTGTTAGTGAGGGACATGGCATACTGAACAACTAGCTCTGGTCCAGGGTGTTAGTGAGGGACATGGCATACTGAATAACTAGCTCTGGTCCAGGGTGTTAGTGAGGGACATGGCATACTGAACAACTAGCTCTGGTCCAGGGTGTTAGTGAGGGACATGGCATACTGAACTACTAGCTCTGGTCCAGGGTGTTAGTGAGGGACACGGCATTCTGAACCACTAGCTCTGGTCCAGGGTGTTAGTGAGGGACACGGCATACTGAACCACTAGCTCTGGTCCAGGGTGTTAGTGAGGGACATGGCATACTGAACAACTAGCTCTGGTCCAGGGTGTTAGTGAGGGACATGGCATACTGAACCACTAGCTCTGGTCCAGGGTGTTAGTGAGGGACATGGCATACTGAACAACTAGCTCTGGTCCAGGGTGTTAGTGAGGGACATGGCATACTGAACCACTAACTAGCTCTGGTCCAGGGTGTTAGTGAGGGACACGGCATACTGAACCACTAGCTCTGGTCCAGGGTGTTAGTGAGGGACATGGCATACTGAACCACTAGCTCTGGTCCAGGGTGTTAGTGAGGGACATGGCATACTGAATAACTACTGTTCATCATTTAACTTATTTCACCTGTAGCCTGATAAACTGCATCGTTTCCTGAGTCGTAGTGGGAGACACCATATCATCCCCTGACTCCAAATGGGTTATACATTGGTTATAAATATTTGCGCATAAAGCGGTTTCAAACCACCATTTCGCGCATAATTAAATGTACCTACATAATAAGATTCCACCAATGATGAACAGACAAATGATCTATCAGCATTTATAAAATTGTACCAAAACTTCCTGTTTCCATCACAGCTGTCGTGCTAAAAAAAAAAAAGATACGACTTTTACTGGCATAAAAACTGTCGATGCGTTTAGTAAAGGGAAATCCACTTCCTGACTCAGCAGTGTCACAGATAATAGGAGGCCTCGCTGATCCACTGAGAAATTAGCGAAAATAAAAACCTACCGCTGTAAATCTAGACGAGAGCGATAATCCATAATCCTGTACCTGGATTTCAAGCAGTCTAATTGTGTGTAAAACGAACGTACCAGCACTGATCACCGTATTACACGGTGACGCCATGGCACACCGCTGGGAAACTCCCCTCCGGCCCAATGCGTTCACAATTATGACAAATATATAGACAGCTCTCTATCCATGACAATGTCCTAGTTACATGTAAAAGTCTAACTAACGTTGTAGTATTGGTGCGAAACGTCATTTGACTATTACAAAATGCTGTAGTAACGTTAGTAGCTAACGTTACTAGCTAGCTAGCTTGTTTTTTTAGCTAGCTAAAGTTGTGACCTAACTACGCATCAGGCAATTCACCCAAGCAATGGCTTGTGTTACATTTTGTCTTCTTAACTAACTGCACCAAATAATGCTGAAGGAGGAGAAAATGTATTTAGATAAACGTTATATTCGTGGCTAGCTAGCCAGTCTGTCTTCCTGATTCACAGTGAATAACAACAAGGATGACAGTTCCCACCTCCCCAAAACGACGTGCACCGACATTACACACGTACAACTGGGAGCTCGACAAAAACGACAGCGTGTGCAGTTAAAACACGTTGTAGTATTACAATATAACTGTATATTTTTACATTTTGTCAGCTAAAATCACAAGTATAATTAAGTTGTGTTTATTTCCTTACCTCCAGAAAAACCAGAATCCTTTCGCTTCTGGATCACGTGGTGGGAATGACTCAATCAGAAAGCAGTATGAAAAGGGGGTGTGGTTCATCTTTACCGTAATTCCTGGAAAAGAAGATACTAAGAATATGAGCGGTCTGGAAAGCAACCTAGTGTAGTTTTGATTTCAGGTGCAATACATCGGGCCAGTTGTCTTTTCATTGAGCCTGGAGGGGAAAATGAAAGCACCGGCACTGAGTTTCTTAAACACAGAGGCGCAACATCTCAAGACTTCCGGGAACGCTTTCGAAGCAGACCAGGACGGAGTTTGAGAAGTAAATTAGAGAAGTGAGCAATTCATTCTTTAGATTTCTAGAAAATGTACATCTAAAGGCACAACCTAAATTCGAGCCAATGTCTTAAGTAGTTGAACATGTTACTACTCCAACCTCGTGAAAATAAACTGATAACTTTTTTAAATGTTCGTCAAAAACGACTTTAAATCGAAGGAGCGCCTTTGAGTTGACGGCTTGCACATGCGCAGTTTGGCGCGAGTTGAGTTAGCCTCGAAAACTTGTTAGTTCGCATGAGTAACTAGCCGACGTCGCCTACAAGCGTGAGCTGGGGTTTCTATCTTCGTACTGTACTGTCTTTGGCAACAGTCACGCTCAATAATCATATGGATTTATCCAACATTAGTTCAAGGTTGTGGTGAATTAGAGCGGGAGAGCACGGTACCCGTTAACGATAATGACCACACCCCCGGGGAAATGTTGGCTGCTGCCCTGTGCATACATGACAAACTGGAAGATAGACAAAAGGACATATACAGACAATAAAGTAGAAAAGTGCAATTCATGAGCCAAACACCAAACACATCACATTTTAATAGTCACATCTGCCGAATACAACAGAATACAACCTTACAGTGAAATACTTACAAGCCCCTAACCAACAATGCAGTTTGAAAAATACAAATAAGAAATAAAAGTAACAAGTAGTTAAAGAGCAGCAGTAAAATAACAATAGCGAGACTATATACAGGGGGTACCAGGTAATACATACATGTAGGTAGAATTATTAAAGTGAGGGGGGACAATGCAAATAGTCTGGGTGGTAGCGGCACCGTAGCCTAGTGGTTAGAGCGTTGGACTAGTAACCGAAAGGTTGCAAGATCGAATCCCTGAGCTGACAAGGTACAAATCTGTCATTGTGCCCCTGAACAAGGCAGTTAACCCACTGTTCCGAGGCCGTCATTGAATATAAGAATGTGTTCTTAACTTACTTGCCTAGTTAAATAAAGGTAAAATAAAAAATGTGATGTTAAGGAGTCTTATGTCTTGGGAGTAGAAGCCTCTTGGACCTGGCACTCCGGTACCGCTTGCCGTGTGGTAGCAGAGAGAACAGTCTATGACTAGGGTGGCTGGAGTCTGACAATTTTTAGGCCCTTCCTCGGACACCGGTCCTGGATGGCAGGAAGCTTGACCCCAGTGATGTACTGGGCTGTAAGCACTACCCTCTAGTGCCTTGCGGTCGGAGCCCGAGCAGTTGCCGTACCAGGCAGTGATGGAACCAGTCAGGATGCTCTCAATGGTGCAGCTGTAGAACCTTTTGAGGATCTGAGGACCCATGCCAAATCTTTTCAGTCTCCTGAGGGGGAATAGGTTTTGTCATGCCCTCTTCACAACTGTCTTGGTGTGTTTGGACCATTCTAGTTTGTTGGTGATGTGGACACCAAGGAACTTGAAGCTCTCAACCTGCTCCACTACAGCCCTGTCGGTGAGAATGGGGGCGTGCTCGGTCCTCCTTTTCCTGTAGTCCACAATCATTTCCTTTGCCTTGATCACATTGAGGGAGAGGTTGTTGTCCTGGCACCACATGGCCAGGTCTCTGACCTCTTCCCTATAGGCTGTCTCATCGTTGTCAGTGATCAGGCCTACCACTGTTGTGTCATCGACAAACTTAATGATGGTGTTGGAGTCGTGCCTGGATGTGCAGTCATGAGTGAACAGTGAGTACAGGAGGGTCCTGAGGGGCCCCGTGTTAAGGATCAGCGTGGCGGATGTGTTGTTACCTACCCTTACCACCTGGGGGCGGCCCGTCAGGAAGTCCAGGATCCAGTTGCAGAGGGAGGTGTTTAGTCCCAGGGTCCTTAGCTTATTTATGAGCTTTGAGGGCACTATGGTGTTGAATACTGAGCTGTAGTCAATGAATAGCATTCTCACATAGGTGTTCTTGGGCACAGGCACTATGGTGGTCTGCTTACAACTTGTTGGTATTACAGACTTGGACAGGGAGAGGTTGAAAATGTCAGTTTAGACACTTGCTAGTTGGTCAGCGCATGCTCGCAGTACACGTCCTGGTAATCCGTCTGGCCCTGCGCACTTTTGAATGTTGACCTGTTTAAAGGTCTTACATCGGCATCGGAGCAGTGATCATCCAGTCGTCCGGAACAGCTGGTGCTCTCATGCATGTTTCAGTGTTATTTACCTCAAAGCGAGCATAGAAGTAGTTTAACTCGTCTGGTAGGCTCGTGTCACTGGGCAGCTCTCGGCTGTACTTCCCTTTTCCCAGCCACCGTGCTTCTACACCTGCATTGCTTGCTGTTTGGGGTTTTAGGTTGGGTTTCTGTACAGCACTTTGAGACATCAGCTGATGTAAGAAGGGCTTTATAAATATATTTGATTTGATTTTATAATGGACAGAACAAAGTGTGAATGGACAACGTTCAAGATGAAAGTTCATTCATTTTATAAAAATAAAGAAAATCACCATTTAATTTTGTTACAACAGCTTCTAGTAGTATTGAATGGGCTGTACACATCCATTACATCCTGGTTTACATGGAAAGCAGATTAACGTAGAAAAAAGTAGAGTTGAGTGGAAATGAAAATAATCCCTCTGACTAACCAAATGTTGGTTGAGCTGTATCCATCCTTGCAAAGCATCATGGTATCAAAATGGAGGAAGGAGAAAATGTTCAAACTGCCAATAAACCTCTGCTGTGTTTCCCCATCTTTATGTCAGAGCTCCAGAAACAACCCAGTTTAAAGAAGGATCCCTTTTCCCCCACCGTCTTTTTAGTTTGAGACAGGACAGAGACAGACACGACAGAGATGGGACAGAGAGAAGACAGAGACGGGACAGAGACAGGACAGAGAGAGAACAGGACAGAGATGGTACAGAGAAAGAACAGGACAGAGAGAGGACAGAGAAAAGACAGAGACAGACAGGACAGAGATGGGACAGAGACAGAACAGGACAGAGAACAGGACAGAGACAGGACAGAGACAGGACAGAGACAGACTGGACAGAGAACAGGACAGAGACGGGACAGAGACGGGACAGAGAACAGGACAGAGAGAGGACAGAGAGAGAGACAGGACAGAGACGGGACAGAGAGAGGACAGAGAGAGAGACAGGACAGAGACGGGACAGAGAACAGGACAGAGACATTACTAAAGGATTGTTGATATTGTCTGAGACTGTCGCCATACGTTTGGACTGACTGACACATCGTAGAAAAATAAAATGAGGCATATAGTGAAAAAAGGAATGACAAAGTACTGCAAGAATTCAATGAATAGATATACAATGTTTTTCTTTATAGCTTATAAATACGGTAATATACACAATGTGGTACAAAAATATTAAAACACTTTGCAAAGAAAACTAAATGATTTGAAGAACTGATCAGGTACAATAACTAGTCCTCTGTGGAGAAGTTTACCTCGGGGGAAGATGGAGGGGGAGACAGAGAGTACAGGTGAAAGAGAGCGAGACCTCAGAAGGTAGGCTACAGCGTAAAATAGATTACCCCTCAGTAACAGATGTGGTCTGTCTCATCCAGACAGGATAGATAACCCCTCAGTAACAGATGTGGTCTGTCTCATCCAGACAGGATAGATAACCCCTCCCTCAGTAACAGATGTGGTCTGTCTCATCCAGACAGGATAGATAACCCCTCCCTCAGTAACAGATGTGGTCTGTCTCATCCAGACAGGATAACCCCTCCCTCAGTAACAGATGTGGTCTGTCTCATCCAGACAGGATAGATAACCCCTCCCCTCAGTAACAGATGTGGTCTGTCTCATCCAGACAGGATAGATTACCCCTCCCTCAGTAACAGATGTGGTCTGTCTCATCCAGACAGGATAGATAACCCCCCCCTCAGTAACAGATGTGGTCTGTCTCATCCAGACAGGATAGATAACCCCTCCCTCAGTAACAGATGTGGTCTGTCTCATCCAGACAGGATAGATAACCCCCCCTCAGTAACAGATGTGGTCTGTCTCATCCAGACAGGATATATAACCCCTCCCTCAGTAACAGATGTGGTCTGTCTCATCCAGACAGGATAGATAACCCCCCCCTCAGTAACAGATGTGGTCTGTCTCATCCAGACAGGATAGATTACCCCTCCCTCAGTAACAGATGTGGTCTGTCTCATCCAGACAGGATAGATAACCCCCCCCTCAGTAACAGATGTGGTCTGTCTCATCCAGACAGGATAGATAACCCCTCCCTCAGTAACAGATGTGGTCTGTCTCATCCAGACAGGATAGATAACCCCCCCCTCAGTAACAGATGTGGTCTGTCTCATCCAGACAGGATAGATAACCCCCCCCTCAGTAACAGATGTGGTCTGGGTCTGTCTCATCCAGACAGGATAGATAACCCCTCCCTCAGTAACAGATGTGGTCTGTCTCATCCAGACAGGATAGATAACCCCCCCCCCCCCTCAGTAACAGATGTGGTCTGTCTCATCCAGACAGGATAGATAACCCCCCCCTCAGTAACAGATGTGGTCTGTCTCATCCAGACAGGATAGATAACCCCTCCCTCAGTAACAGATGTGGTCTGTCTCATCCAGACAGGATAGATAACCCCCCCCCCCCTCAGTAACAGATGTGGTCTGTCTCATCCAGACAGGATAGATAACCCCCCCCTCAGTAACAGATGTGGTCTGTCTCATCCAGACAGGATAGATAACCCCTCCCTCAGTAACAGATGTGGTCTGTCTCATCCAGACAGGATAGATAACCCCCCCCTCAGTAACAGATGTGGTCTGTCTCATCCAGACAGGATAGATAACCCCTCCCTCAGTAACAGATGTGGTCTGTCTCATCCAGACAGGATATATAACCCCTCCCTCAGTAACAGATGTGGTCTGTCTCATCCAGACAGGATAGATAACCCCCCCCCTCAGTAACAGATGTGGTCTGTCTCATCCAGACAGGATAGATAACCCCCCCCCCCCCCTCAGTAACAGATGTGGTCTGTCTCATCCAGACAGGATAGATAACCCCCCCCTCAGTAACAGATGTGGTCTGGGTCTGTCTCATCCAGACAGGATAGATAACCCCTCCCTCAGTAACAGATGTGGTCTGTCTCATCCAGACAGGATAGATAACCCCCCCCCCCCCTCAGTAACAGATGTGGTCTGTCTCATCCAGACAGGATAGATAACCCCCCCCTCAGTAACAGATGTGGTCTGTCTCATCCAGACAGGATAGATAACCCCTCCCTCAGTAACAGATGTGGTCTGTCTCATCCAGACAGGATAGATAACCCCCCCCCCCCCTCAGTAACAGATGTGGTCTGTCTCATCCAGACAGGATAGATAACCCCCCCCTCAGTAACAGATGTGGTCTGTCTCATCCAGACAGGATAGATAACCCCTCCCTCAGTAACAGATGTGGTCTGTCTCATCCAGACAGGATAGATAACCCCCCCCTCAGTAACAGATGTGGTCTGTCTCATCCAGACAGGATAGATAACCCCTCCCTCAGTAACAGATGTGGTCTGTCTCATCCAGACAGGATATATAACCCCTCCCTCAGTAACAGATGTGGTCTGTCTCATCCAGACAGGATAGATAACCCCCCCCCTCAGTAACAGATGTGGTCTGTCTCATCCAGACAGGATAGATAACCCCCCCTCAGTAACAGATGTGGTCTGTCTCATCCAGACAGGATAAAGAGAATACTCAGTTGCAGTCTGGCATTTAAAACAAAAACATAAAAATATATATAAAATAACCTCAAATGACAGAACATAGATTTTGGTTGAATATTGTGCAGTAGTAACCTCATCAGATGTGTGAATCTGTTCCCCATCACACGACAATACAGCGTGATGACGTTGTGTCTTTCTGACCTTCTGTGAACCCTGACCTCGACCTCTGTACCCTACCCCTTCCTGGACCAATGGGTCGGGTCAGGGGTGATGTGGTAGTGATGAGGGGTCCTGGGTCGGGTCAGGAGTGATGAGGGGCCCTGGGTCGGGTCAGGAGTGTTGTGGTAGTGATGAGGGGCCCTGGGTCGGGTCAGGAGTGTTGTGGTAGTGATGAGGGTCCCTGGGTCGGGTCAGGAGTGTTGTGGTAGTGATGAGGGTCCCTGGGTCGGGTCAGGAGTGTTGTGGTAGTGATGAGGGGCCCTGGGTCGGGTCAGGAGTGATGTGGTAGTGATGAGGGGCCCTGGGTCGGGTCAGGAGTGTTGTGGTAGTGATGAGGGGCCCTGGGTCGGGTCAGGAGTGATGTGGTAGTGATGAGGGGTCCTGGGTCGGGTCAGGAGTGTTGTGGTAGTGATGAGGGACCCTGGGTCGGGTCAGGAGTGTTGTGGTAGTGATGAGGGACCTGGGTCGGGACAGGAGTGTTGTGGTAGTGATGAGGGACCCTGGGTCGGGTCAGGAGTGTTGTGGTAGTGATGAGGGACCCTGGGTCGGGTCAGGGGTGTTGTGGTTGTGATGAGGGGACCTGGGTCGGGTCAGGAGTGTTGTGGTAGTGATGAGGGGCCCTGGGTCGGGTCAGGAGTGATGTGGTTGTGATGAGGGGACCTGGGTCGGGTCAGGAGTGTTGTGGTAGTGATGAGGGGCCCTGGGTCGGGTCAGGAGTGTTGTGGTAGTGATGAGGGGACCTGGGTCGGGTCAGGGGTGATGAGGGGACCTGGGTCGGGTCAGGAGTGTTGTGGTAGTGATGAGGGGACCTGGGTCGGGTCAGGAGTGTTGTGGTAGTGATGAGGGGCCCTGGGTCGGGTCAGGAGTGATGTGGTAGTGATGAGGGGACCTGGGTCGGGTCAGGGGTGATGAGGGGACCTGGGTCGGGTCAGGAGTGTTGTGGTAGTGATGAGGGGCCCTGGGTCGGGTCAGGAGTGTTGTGGTAGTGATGAGGGGCCCTGGGTCGGGTCAGGAGTGTTGTGGTAGTGATGAGGGGCCCTGGGTCGGGTCAGGGGTGTTGTGGTAGTGATGAGGGGCCCTGGGTCGGGTCAGGAGTGTTGTGGTAGTGATGAGGGGCCCTGGGTCGGGTCAGGGGTGATGTGGTAGTGATGAGGGGCCCTGGGTCGGGTCAGGGGTGTTGTGGTAGTGATGAGGGGCCCTGGGTCGGGTCAGGGGTGATGTGGTAGTGATGAGGGGACCTGGGTCGGGTCAGGAGTGTTGTGGTAGTGATGAGGGGTCCTGGGTCGGGTCAGAGGTTCTATATGTACCCTGTTAGATGACTCATAAGGACCTTGTATAATATGTAGTACCTAGTTGAAGCAATACATGCCGACAGGCAGACAGGAAGTCCTGGAAAACCAGGAAACCATTAAAAGAAGCTCAAATCACTCAGTACACCTTGTTGTCTGTTACTATGGAAACCAGCTGACTGGTTACTACGGCGATCACTGATCCACTACAAAATTGCTGCCCAGGATGCAGAGTGCCATGGTGCAGTAGCTGTCTGTCGCCTCCAGGGGGCGTCATCCTGCCTCACCCCTCCCTCCCTCCATCCTCTCCTCGTTCCAACGGCCAGTCTGTCGCCTCCAGGGGGCGTCATCCTGCCTCACCCCTCCCTCCATCCTCTCCTCGTTCCAACGGCCAGTAGCTGTCTGTCGCCTCCAGGGGGCGTCATCCTGCCTCACCCCTCCCTCCATCCTCTCCTCGTTCCAACGGCCAGTAGCTGTCTGTCGCCTCCAGGGGGCGTCATCCTGCCTCACCCCTCCCTCCATCCTCTCCTCGTTCCAACGGCCAGTAGCTGTCTGTCGCCTCCAGGGGGCGTCATCCTGCCTCACCCCTCCCTCCATCCTCTCCTCGTTCCAACGGCCAGTAGCTGTCTGTCGCCTCCAGGGGGCGTCATCCTGCCTCACCCCTCCCTCCATCCTCTCCTCGTTCCAACGGCCAGTAGCTGTCTGTCGCCTCCAGGGGGCGTCATCCTGCCTCACCCCTCCCTCCATCCTCTCCTCGTTCCAACGGCCAGTAGCTGTCTGTCGCCTCCAGGGGGCGTCATCCTGCCTCACCCCTCCCTCCATCCTCTCCTCGTTCCAACGGCCAGTAGCTGTCTGTCGCCTCCAGGGGGCGTCATCCTGCCTCACCCCTCCCTCCATCCTCTCCTCGTTCCAACGGCCAGTAGCTGTCTGTCGCCTCCAGGGGGCGTCATCCTGCCTCACCCCTCCCTCCATCCTCTCCTCGTTCCAACGGCCAGTAGCTGTCTGTCGCCTCCAGGGGGCGTCATCCTGCCTCACCCCTCCCTCCATCCTCTCCTCGTTCCTAGCGTTGTAACGGCGTGTTATTTGGCGTCAGATAGTTCCATCTAGGTGCTGAATGTTCCTCCAGTAAAACAACCTGTTTGTCTCTTCTGGATTTAAGGCAACTTATCATGTTTGTGATGATTTTAATAAAACGTTTTCTTAAAAATAAAAAAAAATGTACAAATGTTTGAATACAAACCTCTATGGCGTATCCGGTAAACGCTGTATAGAAAATATATAAATATGCTTTTTTTTCTATTTTTTAAAATGTACAAAATGTTCCCGGAGTTCGCTCTTCCACCCCGAACGAGCTTCCTGTGTTTCTCTTTTCAAATGTTCTGTACATCCCTCGTCAACAGCCTCCTTCCTCCCCTCCTCCGTCTCTCCTCCCCCCTCTTTTAGAAACACAATATCAACAATTGTTCTGTACACGGCGAGGGGTTTCAGGAGGAGTCTGTGCAGGGTGAGGGGGGCGGGGGGTAGAGGTGGTGAGAGTAGGAGCGCTCCGTATAGGGGGAGGGGGGGCAGCTCTCACAGTTCTCCTCCGTTGACAGGTATTGGCTGCGGGGAGTTGGGGGCGGGGGAAAGGGCTCCGAGTCGTAGTTCAGGTCGCTGGTGTAACCTTTGGCGACGCCGGAGTTAGAGGTGGGCGGGGCGCGGCGTCCCGGGGTGTAGTCGCTGTCGCAGACGTCCGTGGAGCAAGGGGTTGTGGGAGGGGCGAAGTGGCTGTAGGTGTAGGGACGGTAACTGGGGACAGGAAGGAGAACAGATACATTAATGACCCTGACAGGAGAAGTGGCTGTAGGTGTAGGGACGGTAACTGGGGACAGGAAGGAGAACAGATACATTAATAACCCTGACAGGAGAAGTGGCTGTAGGTGTAGGGACGGTAACTGGGGACAGGAAGGAGAACAGATACATTAATAACCCTGACAGGAGAAGTGGCTGTAGGTGTAGGGACGGTAACTGGGGACAGGAAGGAGAACAGATACATTAATAACCCTGACAGGAGAAGTGGCTGTAGGTGTAGGGACGGTAACTGGGGACAGGAAGGAGAACAGATACATTAATAACCCTGACAGGAGAAGTGGCTGTAGGTGTAGGGACGGTAACTGGGGACAGGAAGGAGAACAGATACATTAATAACCCTGACAGGAGAAGTGGCTGTAGGTGTAGGGACGGTAACTGGGGACAGGAAGGAGAACAGATACATTAATAACCCTGACAGGAGAAGTGGCTGTAGGTGTAGGGACGGTAACTGGGGATAGGAAGGAGAACAGATACATTAATAACCCTGACAGGAGAAGTGGCTGTAGGTGTAGGGACGGTAACTGGGGACAGGAAGGAGAACAGATACATTAATAACCCTGACAGGAGAAGTGGCTGTAGGTGTAGGGACGGTAACTGGGGACAGGAAGGAGAACAGATACATTAATAACCCTGACAGGAGAAGTGGCTGTAGGTGTAGGGACGGTAACTGGGGACAGGAAGGAGAACAGATACATTAATAACCCTGACAGGAGAAGTGGCTGTAGGTGTAGGGACGGTAACTGGGGACAGGAAGGAGAACAGATACATTAATAACCCTGACAGGAGAAGTGGCTGTAGGTGTAGGGACGGTAACTGGGGACAGGAAGGAGAACAGATACATTAATAACCCTGACAGGAGAAGTGGCTGTAGGTGTAGGGACGGTAACTGGGGATAGGAAGGAGAACAGATACATTAATAACCCTGACAGGAGAAGTGGCTGTAGGTGTAGGGACGGTAACTGGGGACAGGAAGGAGAACAGATACATTAATAACCCTGACAGAAGAAGAGGTGGGTCTTCAGACAAGTTACCAACCTGTTGTACATTTACATGATTGACTGTTTGAAGAGAACCAGTCAGAACCAGTCAGAACCAGAAGCCAACAGAAACTGATCAGACCAGTAGCTTTTAATGTTGACTAGTCATCCTGGATCTCTCACTATATTGTAGAGCTTTATGTCTTTCCTGTCTGTCTGGATAAGGGTTGTGTGTAACATTGTGTACAGGGTTACCTGTATGAACGGTGTGTTGAGGAGCAGTATGGTACCTGTATGAACTGTGTGTTGAGGAGCAGTATGGTACCTGTATGAACGGTGTGTTGAGGAGCAGTATGGTACCTGTATGAACGGTGTGTTGAGGAGCAGTATGGTACCTGTATGAACGGTGTGTTGAGGAGCAGTATGGTACCTGTATGAACGGTGTGTTGAGGAGCAGTATGGTACCTGTATGAACGGTGTGTTGAGGAGCAGTATGGTACCTGTATGAACGGTGTGTTGACGGGCTGTTGGAGGAGTAGCCAAACTCCATGGTATACTGAGACCGGACAGTCGCAGGAGATGGAGGAGGGTTCAGGATCTACAGAGGAGAGAAGAGGAAAGGAGACAGAGATGGATGGATGGAGGAGAGGAGACAGAGAGGGATGGATGGAGGAGAGGAGACAGAGAGGGATGGATGGATGGAGGAGAGGAGAGGAGACAGAGAGAGAGAGAGAGAGAAGAGAAGAGGACAGAGGAGAGGGATGGATGGAGCAGAGGAGAGAAAAGTGAAAAATCTAATCGTTATTAGTCAAATACAACAGGTGTAAACTTTACAGTGAGATGTTGACTTAAGAACTATTTCCCACAATGCAGAGTTAAAATGTAACTAAATAAATAAAGGAAATAGTAATACCGAGTCCACGCGCAGGGCTACCAGCACCGAGTCCACGCGCAGGGCTACCAGCACCGAGTCCACGCGCAGGGCTACCAGTACAGAGTCCACGCGCAGAGCTACCAGCACCGAGTCCACGCGCAGGGCTACCAGCACCGAGTCCACGCGCAGGGCTACCAGCACCGAGTCCACGCGCAGGGCTACCAGCACCGAGTCCACGCGCAGGGCTACCAGCACCGAGTCCACGCGCAGGGCTACCAGCACCGAGTCCACGCGCAGGGCTACCAGCACCGAGTCCACGCGCAGGGCTACCAGTACCGAGTCCACGCGCAGGGCTACCAGCACCGAGTCCACGCGCAGGGCTACCAGTACCGAGTCCACGCGCAGGGCTACCAGCACCGAGTCCACGCGCAGGGCTACCAGCACCGAGTCCACGCGCAGGGCTACCAGCACCGAGTCCACGTCCACGCGCAGGGCTACCAGTACCGAGTCCACGCGCAGGGCTACCAGCACCGAGTCCACGCGCAGGGCTACCAGCACCGAGTCCACGCGCAGGGCTACCAGTACAGAGTCCACGCGCAGGGCTACCAGTACCGAGTCCACGCGCAGGGCTACCAGTACCGAGTCCACGCGCAGGGCTACCAGTACCGAGTCCACGCGCAGGGCTACCAGCACCGAGTCCACGCGCAGGGCTACCAGCACCGAGTCCACGCGCAGGGCTACCAGTACCGAGTCCACGCGCAGGGCTACCAGTACCGAGTCCACGCGCAGGGCTACCAGCACCGAGTCCACGCGCAGGGCTACCAGTACCGAGTCCACGCGCAGGGCTACCAGTACGTAGTCCACGCGCAGGGCTACCAGCACCGAGTCCACGCGCAGGGTTACCGGCACCGAGTCCACGCGCAGGGCTACCGGCACCGAGTCCACGCGCAGGGCTACCGGTACCGAGTCCACGCGCAGGGCTACCGGCACCGAGTCCACGCGCAGGGCTACCGGCACCGAGTCCACGCGCAGGGCTACCGGCACCGAGTCCACGCGCAGGGCTACCGGCACCGAGTCCACGCGCAGGGCTACCGGCACCGAGTCCACGCGCAGGGCTACCGGTACCGAGTCCACGCGCAGGGCTACCGGTACCGAGTCCACGCGCAGGGCTACCGGCACCGAGTCCACGCGCAGGGCTACCGGTACCGAGTCCACGCGCAGGGCTACCAGTACGTAGTCCACGCGCAGGGCTACCGGCACCGAGTCCACGCGCAGGGTTACCGGCACCGAGTCCACGCGCAGGGCTACCGGCACCGAGTCCACGCGCAGGGCTACCGGCACCGAGTCCACGCGCAGGGCTACCGGCACCGAGTCCACGCGCAGGGCTACCGGCACCGAGTCCACGCGCAGGGCTACCGGCACCGAGTCCACGCGCAGGGCTACCGGCACCGAGTCCACGCGCAGGGCTACCGGCACCGAGTCCACGCGCAGGGCTACCGGCACCGAGTCCACGCGCAGGGCCACCGGCACCGAGTCCACGCGCAGGGCCACCGGCACCGAGTCCACGCGCAGGGCCACCGGTACCGAGTCCACGCGCAGGGCTACCAGCACCGAGTCCACGCGCAGGGCTACCAGCACCGAGTCCACGCGCAGGGCTACCAGTACAGAGTCCACGCGCAGGGCTACCAGCACCGAGTCCACGCGCAGGGCTACCAGCACCGAGTCCACGCGCAGGGCTACCAGTACAGAGTCCACGCGCAGAGCTACCAGCACCGAGTCCACGCGCAGGGCTACCAGCACCGAGTCCACGCGCAAGCCTACCAGCACCGAGTCCACGCGCAGGGCTACCAGCACCGAGTCCACGCGCAGGGCTACCAGCACCGAGTCCACGCGCAGGGCTACCAGCACCGAGTCCACGCGCAGGGCTACCAGCACCGAGTCCACGCGCAGGGCTACCAGTACCGAGTCCACGCGCAGGGCTACCAGCACCGAGTCCACGCGCAGGGCTACCAGCACCGAGTCCACGCGCAGGGCTACCAGTACCGAGTCCACGCGCAGGGCTACCAGCACCGAGTCCACGCGCAGGGCTACCAGCACCGAGTCCACGCGCAGGGCTACCAGCACCGAGTCCACGCGCAGGGCTACCAGCACCGAGTCCACGCGCAGGGCTACCAGTACCGAGTCCACGCGCAGGGCTACCAGCACCGAGTCCACGCGCAGGGCTACCAGTACAGAGTCCACGCCCAGGGCTACCAGTACCGAGTCCACGCGCAGGGCTACCAGTACCGAGTCCACGCGCAGGGCTACCAGTACCGAGTCCACGCGCAGGGCTACCAGCACCGAGTCCACGCGCAGGGCTACCAGCACCGAGTCCACGCGCAGGGCTACCAGCACCGAGTCCACGCGCAGGGCTACCAGTACAGAGTCCACGCGCAGGGCTACCAGTACCGAGTCCACGCGCAGGGCTACCAGTACCGAGTCCACGCGCAGGGCTACCAGCACCGAGTCCACGCGCAGGGCTACCAGTACCGAGTCCACGCGCAGGGCTACCAGTACGTAGTCCACGCGCAGGGCTACCGGCACCGAGTCCACGCGCAGGGTTACCGGTACCGAGTCCACGCGCAGGGCTACCGGCACCGAGTCCACGCGCAGGGCTACCGGTACCGAGTCCACGCGCAGGGCTACCGGCACCGAGTCCACGCGCAGGGCTACCGGCACCGAGTCCACGCGCAGGGCTACCGGCACCGAGTCCACGCGCAGGGCTACCGGCACCGAGTCCACGCGCAGGGCTACCGGCACCGAGTCCACGCGCAGGGCTACCGGCACCGAGTCCACGCGCAGGGCTACCGGTACCGAGTCCACGCGCAGGGCTACCGGTACCGAGTCCACGCGCAGGGCTACCGGCACCGAGTCCACGCGCAGGGCTACCGGTACCGAGTCCACGCACAGGGCTACCAGTACGTAGTCCACGCGCAGGGCTACCGGCACCGAGTCCACGCGCAGGGTTACCGGTACCGAGTCCACGCGCAGGGCTACCGGCACCGAGTCCACGCGCAGGGCTACCGGCACCGAGTCCACGCGCAGGGCCACCGGCACCGAGTCCACGCGCAGGGCCACCGGCACCGAGTCCACGCGCAGGGCCACCGGCACCGAGTCCACGCGCAGGGCCACCGGCACCGAGTCCACGCGCAGGGCCACCGGCACCGAGTCCACGCGCAGGGCCACCGGCACCGAGTCCACGCGCAGGGCCACCGGCACCGAGTCCACGCGCAGGGCCACCGGCACCGAGTCCACGCGCAGGGCTACCGGTACAGAGTCCACGCGCAGGGCCACCGGTACCGAGTCCACGCGCAGGGCCACCGGCACCGAGTCCACGCGCAGGGCCACCGGCACCGAGTCCACGCGCAGGGCCACCGGCACCGAGTCCACGCGCAGGGCCACCGGCACCGAGTCCACGCGCAGGGCCACCGGCACCGAGTCCACGCGCAGGGCCACCGGCACCGAGTCCACGCGCAGGGCCACCGGCACCGAGTCCACGCGCAGGGCCACCGGCACCGAGTCCACGCGCAGGGCCACCGGCACCGAGTCCACGCGCAGGGCCACCGGCACCGAGTCCACGCGCAGGGCCACCGGCACCGAGTCCACGCGCAGGGCCACCGGCACCGAGTCCACGCGCAGGGCCACCGGCACCGAGTCCACGCGCAGGGCCACCGGCACCGAGTCCACGCGCAGGGCTACCGGCACCGAGTCCACGCGCAGGGCTACCAGTACCGAGTCCACGCGCAGGGCTACCAGCACCGAGTCCACGCGCAGGGCTACCAGCACCGAGTCCACGCGCAGGGCTACCAGTACAGAGTCCACGCGCAGGGCTACCAGTACCGAGTCCACGCGCAGGGCTACCAATGCTGCTATAGTTCCTCATTTGGTAAAGCAGCTTCTGTTTGTTAACCAGGTGAAGGGAAGCTAACTAGAATACTGGTGGGGACCGGTTAGCTACGGGGAAGCTAACTAGAATACTGGTGGGGACCGGTTAGCTACGGGGAAGCTAACTAGAATACTGGTGGGGACTGGTTAGCTACGGGGAAGCTAACTAGAATACTGGTGAGGACTGGTTAGCTACGGGGAAGCTAACTAGAATACCGGTGGGGACCGGTTAGCTACGGGGAAGCTAACTAGAATACCGGTGGGGACTGGTTAGCTACGGGGAAGCTAACTAGAATAACGGTGGGGACTGGTTAGGTACGGGGAAGCTAACTAGAATACCAGTGGGGACTGGTTAGCTACGGGGAAGCTAACTAGAATACCGGTGGGGACTGGTTAGCTACGGGGAAGCAGGAGAGTCGCCTGGCGATATGCATTTAGTCAGTCCATCGTTTCCCGGTCTACTCAGTCAGTTAAAGTCTTGTCAATGGCCACAGAAAAATACAAGTTTGACGAAAATTTGAGTCACTAGTCTTTTGTTGACGAAATTAACACTCGTTTAAAGTGTGTGTCTGTATTGTTTAATTTAACCTTTATTTAACCTTCATTTAACCAGGCAAGTCAGTTAAGAACAAATTATTATTTACAATGATGAACAAACCCGGACGACGCTGGGCCAATTGTGCCCCGCTCTATGGGACTCCCAATCACGGCCGGTTGTGAAACAGCCTGGATTCAAACCAGGGTCTGTAGTGACGCCTCAAGCACTGAGATGCAGTAACTTAGACCGCTGTAAGGTGTGTGTCTGTAAGAGGTGTGTGTGTGTGTGTGTGTGTGTGTGTGTGTGTCTGTGTGTGTCTGTAAGAGGTGTGTGTGTGTGTGTGTGTGTGTCTCTGTAAGAGGTGTGTGTGTGTGTGTGTGTGTGTGTGTGTGTGTGTGTGTGTGTGTGTGTGTGTGTGTGTCTGTAAGAGGTGTGTGTGTGTGTGTGTGTGTGTGTGTCTGTGTGTGTGTCTGTGTGTGTGTCTGTGTGTGTGTCTGTGTGTGTGTCTGTGTGTGTGTCTGTGTGTGTGTCGTACCGGGGGGAAGTAAGTGCCCTTGGTGGAGGAGGAGCTTGAGGAGGAGGCTCCGGTCACGTGGGCGCGGTCGTAAGGGGGGCCGCTGGACCCGCCCATGATGCTCAACGAACCAATCACAGACTTCCCCCTGGACATACCTGAAGACAACACAAAGTAGCAGGAAGTCAACAACACAAAGTAGCAGGAAGTCAACAACACAAAGTAGCAGGAAGTCAACAACACAAAGTAGCAGGAAGTCAACAACACAAAGTAGCAGGAAGTCAACAACACAAAGACAATCAAGTATTTATCATATAACACTAACAGTAAACAGGACTGGGGTGTCAAATTGTATTGGTCACATGCAGATTGTAGCTACAGATGGTAATATCTCTCTAGGAGCTGATCCATCTGTCTGTGGCGGGCGTGCGTCTGTGTGTGTGTGTGTGTGTGTGGCGGGCGTGCGTGCGTCTGTGTTGTGTGTGGGGTGTGTGTGTGTGTGTGGTGTGTGGTGTGTGTGGTGTGTGGTCCTACCTGGCAGAGACCCGGACAGAGAGGCAGGGTGAGGTACATAACCCAGAGAAACAGAGGGCCCGTGGACCACCAGGTCATTGGTTACCGTCTCCCTGTCGTCCTTCATCTGGGGACAGAGGACGCGCTGGCACACCAGGTAGATGGCACCCACCACAAACAGCGCCATGACAACGCCCACAATGGAGCCGATGGTGTTGGTGGGCTGGGAGGACGGCTCTTCTGTCGGGTCTGGGGGGGGTGTGGGGGGCAGAGGAGGAGGGGGGTGGAGGAGAAGGGGGGGCAGAGGAGGAGGGGGGGCAGGGGAGGAGGGGGGTGGAGGAGAAGGGGGGGCAGGGGAGGAGGGGGGTGGAGGAGAAGGGGGGGCAGGGGAGGAGGGAGGGGGCAGAGGAGGAGGGGGGGCAGG
The DNA here is from genome assembly GCF_045679555.1 of Salvelinus alpinus. Taxonomy (NCBI): domain Eukaryota; kingdom Metazoa; phylum Chordata; class Actinopteri; order Salmoniformes; family Salmonidae; genus Salvelinus; species Salvelinus alpinus. The sequence goes on along the minus strand of NC_092096.1, from coordinate 3,939,382 downwards.
GGAGGAGGGAGGGGGCAGAGGAGGAGGGGGGGCAGGGGAGGAGGGAGGGGGCAGAGGAGGGAGGGGGCAGAGGAGGAGGGGGGGCAGGGGAGGAGGGAGGGGGCAGAGGAGGAGGGGGCAGGGGAGGAGGGGGCAGGGGAGGAGGGAGGGGGCAGAGGAGGAGGGGGGGCAGGGGAGGAGGGAGGGGGCAGAGGAGGAGGGAGGGGGCAGAGGAGGAGGGAGGGGGCAGAGGAGAAGGGGGGGCAGAGGAGGAGGGAGGGGGCAGAGGAGGAGGGAGGGGGCAGAGGAGGAGGGGGGGCAGGGGAGGAGGGGGGGCAGGGGAGGAGGGAGGGGGCAGAGGAGGAGGGAGGGGGCAGAGGAGGAGGGAGGGGGCAGAGGAGAAGGGGGGGCAGAGGAGAAGGGGGGGCAGGGGAGGAGGGAGGGGGCAGAGGAGGAAGGGGGGGCAGGGGAGGAGGGAGGGGGCAGAGGAGGAGGGGGGGCAGGGGAGGAGGGAGGGGGCAGGGGAGGAGGGAGGGGGCAGAGGAGGAGGGAGGGCAGGGGAGGAGGGAGGGCAGGGGAGGAGGGAGGGGGCAGAGGAGGAGGGAGGGCAGGGGAGGAGGGAGGGGGCAGAGGAGGAGGGGGGTGGAGGAGAAGGGGGGCAGAGGAGTGGGGGGGGCAGGGGAGGAGGGAGGGGGCAGAGGAGGAGGGGGGTGGAGGAGAAGGGGGGGCGGAGGAGGAGGGGGGTGGAGGAGAAGGGGGGACAGAGGAGTGGGGGGGGGCAGGGGAGGAGGGAGGGGGCAGGGGAGGAGGGAGGGGGCAGAGGAGGAGGGGGGGGCAGAGGAGGAGGGGGGGGGGGGGGGCAGGGGAGGAGGGAGGGGGCAGAGGAGGAGGGGGGCAGCAGGGGAGGAGGGGGGGGGGGCAGAGGAGAAGCTTACTAGAATGACATTATTCCATGTTTAGTTGAGATCCAGCAGGTAAAATACTACATTTTAAGGCAGTTAGTTGGAACACATTATTCACCCCATCATTTAGACACACTATAGAAAAACCACATCTTCCTCATGAGAGAAACTGTCCTAGGATCAGATCTGTCATTTAGACACACTATAGAAAAACCACCTCTTCCTCATGAGAGAAACTGGCCTAGGATCAGATCTGTCATTTAGACACATAAAAACCACCTCTTCCTCATGAGAGAAACTGTCCTAGGATCAGATCTGTCATTTAGACACACTATAGAAAAACCACCTCTTCCTCATGAGAGAAACTGGCCTAGGATCAGATCTGTCATTTAGACACATAAAAACCACCTCTTCCTCATGAGAGAAACTGTCCTAGGATCAGATCTATGATCTATATAGACTTACAGCAGCCCATCTCGTCCGAGTTGTCAGAGCAGTCTGTAGAGTGATCACATTTCTGATGTTTCCCAACACACTGACCGCTAGAGCAGCTGAAGTGGTCCGGGGAGCAACGCACTGGAGGGGAGAGGGTTAAACCACGTTAACAAGAAGTTAAACCAGGTTTAAACCAGGTTCAACCAGGTTAAACCACGTTAACAAGAAATTAAACCAGGTTAAACCAGGTTCAGCAGAAATCTACATTAGACTGGAGAGGTTTAAACCTACATTAGACTGGAGAGGGTTAATTCTACATTAGACTGGAGAGGGTTAATTCTACATTAGACTGGAGAGGGTTAAACCAGGTTCAGTAGAAATCTACATTGGACTGGAGAGGGTTAAACCAGGTTCAGCAGAAATCTACATTAGACTGGAGAGGGTTAAACCAGGTTCAGTAGAAATCTACATTAGACTGGAGAGGGTTAAACCAGGTTCAGTAGAAATCTACATTAGACTGGAGAGGGTTAAACCAGATTCAGCAGAAATCTACATTAGACTGGAGAGGGTTAAACCAGGTTCAACAGAAATCTACATTAGACTGGAGAGGGTTAAATCTACATTAGACTGGAGAGGAGAGGGTTAAACCAGGTTCAGTAGAAATCTACATTAGACTGGAGAGGGTTAAACCAGGTTCAGGAGAAATCTACATTAGACTGGAGAGGGTTAAACCAGGTTCAGCAGAAACCTACATTAGACTGGAGAGGGTTAAATCTAAATTAGACTGGAGAGGAGAGGGTTAAATCTACATTAGACTGGAGAGGAGAGGGTTAAATCTACATTAGACTGGAGAGGGTTGAACCAGGTTCAGTAGAAATCTACATTAGACTGGAGAGGGTTAAATCTACATTAGACTGGAGAGGAGAGGGTTAAATCTACATTAGACTGGAGAGGAGAGGGTTAAATCTAGATTAGACTGGAGAGGGTTAAACCAGGTTCAGCAGAAACCTACATTAGACTGGAGAGGGTTAAACCAGGTTCAGTAGAAATCTACATTAGACTGGAGAGGGTTAAATCTAAATTAGACTGGAGAGGGTTAAACCAGGTTCAACAGTAATCTACATTAGACTGGAGAGGGTTAAACCAGGTTTAGGAGACATCTACATTAGACTGGAGAGGGTTAAACCAGGTTCAGTAGAAATCTACATTAGACTGGAGAGGGTTAAATCTACATTAGACTAGAGAGGAGAGGGTTAAATCTACATTAGACTGGAGAGGGTTAAACCAGGTTCAGGAGACATCTACATTAGACTGGAGAGGGTTAAACCAGGTTCAGTAGAAATCTACATTAGACTGGAGAGGGTTAAACCAGGTTCAGTAGAAATCTACATTAGACTGGAGAGGGTTAAACCAGGTTCAGTAGAAATCTACATTAGACTGGAGAGGGTTAAATCTAAATTAGACTGGAGAGGGTTAAACCAGGTTCAACAGTAATCTACATTAGACTGGAGAGGGTTAAACCAGGTTCAGGAGAAATCTACATTAGACTGGAGGGGGTTAAACCAGGTTCAGTAGAAATCTACATTAGACTGGAGAGGAGAGGGTTAAATCTAGATTAGACTGGAAAGGGTTAAACCAGGTTCAGCAGAAACCTACATTAGACTGGAGAGGGTTAAACCAGGTTCAGCAGAAACCTACATTAGACTGGAGAGGGTTAAACCAGGTTCAGTAGAAATCTACATTAGACTGGAGAGGGTTAAACCAGGTTCAGGAGAAATCTACATTAGACTGGAGAGGAGAGGGTTAAATCTACATTAGACTGGAGAGGGTTAAACCAGGTTCAGGAGAAATCTACATTAGACTGGAGAGGAGAGGGTTAAATCTACATTAGACTGGAGAGGAGAGGGTTAAATCTAGATTAGACTGGAGAGGGTTAAACCAGGTTCAGCAGAAACCTACATTAGACTGGAGAGGGTTAAACCAGGTTCAGCAGAAACCTACATTAGACTGGAGAGGGTTAAACCAGGTTCAGGAGAAATCTACATTAGACTGGAGAGGGTTAAACCAGGTTCAGTAGAAATCTACATTAGACTGGAGAGGGTTAAATCTACATTGGACTGGAGAGGGTTAAACCAGGTTCAGTAGAAATCTACATTAGACTGGAGAGGGTTAAACCAGGTTCAGTAGAAATCTACATTAGACTGGAGAGGGTTAAATCAGGTTCAGGAGAAATCTACATTAGACTGGAGAGGGTTAAACCAGGTTCAGGAGAAATCTACATTAGACTGGAGAGGGTTAAACCAGGTTCAGGAGAAATCTACATTAGACTGGAGAGGGTTAAACCAGGTTCAGGAGAAATCTACATTAGACTGGAGAGGAGAGGGTTAAATCTACATTAGACTGGAGAGGGTTAAACCAGGTTCAGGAGAAATCTACATTAGACTGGAGAGGAGAGGGTTAAATCTACATTAGACTGGAGAGGAGAGGGTTAAATCTACATTAGACTGGAGAGGAGAGGGTTAAATCTAGATTAGACTGGAGAGGGTTAAACCAGGTTCAGCAGAAACCTACATTAGACTGGAGAGGGTTAAACCAGGTTCAGCAGAAACCTACATTAGACTGGAGAGGGTTAAACCAGGTTCAGTAGAAATCTACATTAGACTGGAGAGGGTTAAATCTACATTGGACTGGAGAGGGTTAAACCAGGTTCAGTAGAAATCTACATTAGACTGGAGAGGGTTAAACCAGGTTCAGTAGAAATCTACATTAGACTGGAGAGGGTTAAACCAGGTTCAGTAGAAATCTACATTAGACTGGAGAGGGTTAAACCAGGTTCAGGAGAAATCTACATTAGACTGGAGAGGGTTAAACCAGGTTCAGCAGAAATCTACATTAGACTGGAGAGGGTTAAACCAGGTTCAGGAGAAATCTACATTAGACTGGAGAGGAGAGGGTTAAATCTACATTAGACTGGAGAGGGTTAAACCAGGTTCAGGAGAAATCTACATTAGACTGGAGAGGAGAGGGTTAAATCTACATTAGACTGGAGAGGAGAGGGTTAAATCTACATTAGACTGGAGAGGAGAGGGTTGAATCTAGATTAGACTGGAGAGGGTTAAACCAGGTTCAGCAGAAACCTACATTAGACTGGAGAGGGTTAATCCAGGTTCAGCAGAAACCTACATTAGACTGGAGAGGGTTAAACCAGGTTCAGCAGAAACCTACATTAGACTGGAGAGGGTTAAACCAGGTTCAGTAGAAATCTACATTAGACTGGAGAGGGTTAAATCTACATTGGACTGGAGAGGGTTAAACCAGGTTCAGTAGAAACCTACATTAGACTGGAGAGGGTTAAACCAGGTTCAGTAGAAATCTACATTAGACTGGAGAGGGTTAAACCAGGTTCAGTAGAAATCTACATTAGACTGGAGAGGGTTAAATCTACATTGGACTGGAGAGGGTTAAACCAGGTTCAGTAGAAATCTACATTAGACTGGAGAGGGTTAAACCAGGTTCAGCAGAAATCTACATTAGACTGGAGAGGGTTAAACCAGGTTCAGTAGAAATCTACATTGGACCTCTTACTGCTACTCTTACCTTCACACTTGTTCTCATCACAGCGGTCCTGACAGTGTGTGTCTCTCTGTGTGTGTGTGTGTGTGTGTGTGTGTGTGTGTGTGTGTGTGTGTGTGTGTGTGTGTGTGTGTGTGTGTGTGTGTGTGTGTGTGTGTGTGAGATGTCTCTCTCTCTGTGTTCCTGTCTTACCTTCACATTTGTTCTCGTCGGAGCGGTCCTGACAGTTGACCTCTCCGTTGCAGCGGAGGCCGAGGTCAACACACTGTCTGGAGTCACACTGAAACTCTGAATCTGAACAGACGGGACAGTCTCCCTCATCACTGCTGTCGTCACACTCTGGGTAGCCGTCACACCGCCACGCGTGGGGAATACAGTCCACCTCCCCGGATACACAGGAGAACTGTTCTGGGGAGCAGGTGGGGGGTTCTGGGGGAAGAGAGACGGGTTACTACTGTTCTGGAGGAGGAGAGACAGGTTACTACTGTTCTGGAGGAGGAGAGACAGGTTACAACTGTTCTGGAGGAGGAGAGACGGGTGAGGAGAGACAGGTTACAACTGTTCTGGGGGAGGAGAGACGGGTTACAACTGTTCTGGAGGAGGAGAGACGGGTTACAACTGTTCTGGAGGAGGAGAGACAGGTTACAACTGTTCTGGGGGAGGAGAGACAGGTTACAACTGTTCTGGGGGAGGAGAGACAGGTTACAACTGTTCTGGGGGAGGAGAGACAGGTTACAACTGTTCTGGGGGAGGAGAGACAGGCTACAACTGTTCTGGGGGAGGAGAGACAGGTTACAACTGTTCTGGAGGAGGAGAGACGGGTTACTACTGTTCTGGAGGAGGAGAGACAGGTTACAACTGTTCTGGAGGAGGAGAGACAGGTTACAACTGTTCTGGAGGAGGAGAGACAGGTTACAACTGTTCTGGGGGAGGAGAGACGGGTTACAACTGTTCTGGGGGAGGAGAGACAGGTTACAACTGTTCTGGAGGAGGAGAGACGGGTTACAACTGTTCTGGAGGAGGAGAGACGGGTTACAACTGTTCTGGAGGAGGAGAGACGGGTTACAACTGTTCTGGAGGAGGAGAGACAGGTTACAACTGTTCTGGAGGAGGAGAGACAGGTTACAACTGTTCTGGAGGAGGAGAGACAGGTTACAACTGTTCTGGAGGAGGAGAGACAGGTTACAACTGTTCTGGAGGAGGAGAGACAGGTTACAACTGTTCTGGAGGAGGAGAGACAGGTTACAACTGTTCTGGAGGAGGAGAGACAGGTTACAACTGTTCTGGAGGAGGAGAGACAGGTTACAACTGTTCTGGAGGAGGAGAGACAGGTTGCAACTGTTCTGGGGAAGGAGAGACAGGTTACAACTGTTCTGGAGGAGGAGAGACGGGTTACAACTGTTCTGGAGGAGGAGAGACAGGTTACAACTGTTCTGGGGGAGGAGAGACGGGTTACAACTGTTCTGGAGGAGGAGAGACAGGTTACAACTGTTCTGGAGGAGGAGAGACAGGTTACAACTGTTCTGGGGGAGGAGAGACGGGTTACAACTGTTCTGGAGGAGGAGAGACAGGTTACAACTGTTCTGGGGGAGGAGAGACGGGTTACAACTGTTCTGGAGGAGGAGAGACAGGTTACAACTGTTCTGGAGGAGGAGAGACAGGTGAGGGGTTCTGGGGGAGGAGAGACGGGTTACAACTGTTCTGGAGGAGGAGAGACAGGTTACAACTGTTCTGGAGGAGGAGAGACAGGTTACAACTGTTCTGGAGGAGGAGAGACAGGTGAGGGGTTCTGGGGGAGGAGAGACGGGTTACAACTGTTCTGGAGGAGGAGAGACAGGTTACAACTGTTCTGGAGGAGGAGAGACAGGTTACAACTGTTCTGGGGGAGGAGAGACGGGTTACAACTGTTCTGGAGGAGGAGAGACGGGTTACAACTGTTCTGGAGGAGGAGAGACGGGTTACAACTGTTCTGGGGGAGGAGAGACGGGTTACAACGGTTCTGGAGGAGGAGAGACAGGTTACAACTGTTCTGGAGGAGGAGAGACAGGTGAGGGGTTCTGGGGGAGGAGAGACGGGTTACAACTGTTCTGGAGGAGGAGAGACAGGTTACAACTGTTCTGGAGGAGGAGAGACAGGTTACAACTGTTCTGGGGGAGGAGAGACGGGTTACAACTGTTCTGGAGGAGGAGAGACAGGTTACAACTGTTCTGGGGGAGGAGAGACGGGTTACAACTGTTCTGGAGGAGGAGAGACGGGTTACAACTGTTCTGGAGGAGGAGAGACAGGTTACAACTGTTCTGGGGGAGGAGAGACGGGTTACAACTGTTCTGGAGGAGGAGAGACAGGTTACAACTGTTCTGGAGGAGGAGAGACAGGTGAGGGGTTCTGGGGGAGGGGAGGAGAGACGGGTTACAACTGTTCTGGAGGAGGAGAGACGGGTTACAACTGTTCTGGAGGAGGAGAGACGGGTTACAACTGTTCTGGGGAAGGAGAGACAGGTTACAACTGTTCTGGGGAAGGAGAGACAGGTTACAACTGTTCTGGGGAAGGAGAGACGGGTTACAACTGTTCTGGAGGAGGAGAGACAGGTTACAACTGTTCTGGGGGAGGAGAGACGGGTTACAACTGTTCTGGAGGAGGAGAGACAGGTTACAACTGTTCTGGAGGAGGAGAGACAGGTGAGGGGTTCTGGGGGAGGAGAGACGGGTTACAACTGTTCTGGAGGAGGAGAGACAGGTTACAACTGTTCTGGAGGAGGAGAGACGGGTTACAACTGTTCTGGGGAAGGAGAGACGGGTTACAACTGTTCTGGAGGAGGAGAGACAGGTTACAACTGTTCTGGGGGAGGAGAGACGGGTTACAACTGTTCTGGAGGAGGAGAGACAGGTTACAACTGTTCTGGAGGAGGAGAGACAGGTTACAACTGTTCTGGAGGAGGAGAGACAGGTTACAACTGTTCTGGAGGAGGAGAGACAGGTTACAACTGTTCTGGAGGAGGAGAGACAGGTTACAACTGTTCTGGAGGAGGAGAGACAGGTGAGGGGTTCTGGGGGAGGGGAGGAGAGAGTGTTGTGGTAGGGATGTAATTTCATGTCAGTCCATCTCCATAGTTCACTATCAAGTGTAAAGCTGTGACCAGTAGCGCAGGGTCAGAGGTCAGGGGATCTACCTCCACAGGAGAGTTCATTCTGCAGCAGGACCAGATGAACAGGACAGGAGCAGCGTGTGGTTCCGTCTCCCTTGACGATACAGATGTGAGAACAGCCTCCGTTGTCCCAGGTACAAGGGTGCTTACCTGAAGGAGAGGAGTGAGGTCAGAGGGCAGGAACAACATGGAGAAAGTTGAGCTCTGAGACCAGGGGGGGTCAACAGCCCTATACTAGTACTGGGCCCGTTGGTTTGGGGAAACGGGCCCAGTACCATCTGAAGTCTAAGTTCATCGTTAGAACCTTAGGAGCACCGCTAAATCTCAGAGCCGTTTCCCCAAACCATCGTTATTAATGTTGACCACTCGCAGGTCTAACGCCTGCCTCGGTCAGACCACTCGCAGGTCTAACGCCTGCCTCGGTCAGACCACTCGCAGGTCTAACACCTGCCTCAGTCAGACCACTCGCAGGTCTAACGCCTGCCTCGGTCAGACCACTCGTAGGTCTAACGCCTGCCTCGGTCAGACCACTCGTAGGTCTAACGCCTGCCTCGGTCAGACCACTCGCAGGTCTAACGCCTGCCTCGGTCAGACCACTCGCAGGTCTAACACCTGCCTCAGTCAGACCACTCGCAGGTCTAACGCCTGCCTCGGTCAGACCACTCGCAGGTCTAACGCCTGCCTCGGTCAGACCACTCGCAGGTCTAACACCTGCCTCAGTCAGACCACTCGCAGGTCTAACGTAACACCTGCCTCGGTCAGACCACTCGCAGGTCTAACGTAACACCTGCCTCGGTCAGACCACTCGCAGGTCTAACGCCTGCCTCAGTCAGACCACTCGCAGGTCTAACGTAACACCTGCCTCAGTCAGACCACTCGCAGGTCTAACGCCTGCCTCAGTCAGACCACTCGCAGGTCTAACGCCTGCCTCAGTCAGACCACTCGCAGGTCTAACACCTGCCTCAGTCAGACCACTCGCAGGTCTAACACCTGCCTCAGTCAGACCACTCGCAGGTCTAACGCCTGCCTCGGTCAGACCACTCGCAGGTCTAACGCCTGCCTCGGTCAGACCACTCGCAGGTCTAACGCCTGCCTCAGTCAGACCACTCGCAGGTCTAACACCTGCCTCAGTCAGACCACTCGCAGGTCTAACACCTGCCTCGGTCAGACCACTCGCAGGTCTAACACCTGCCTCAGTCAGACCACTCGCAGGTCTAACGTAACACCTGCCTCAGTCAGACCACTCGCAGGTCTAACACCTGCCTCAGTCAGACCACTCGCAGGTCTAACACCTGCCTCAGTCAGACCACTCGTAGGTCTAACACCTGCCTCGGTCAGACCACTCGCAGGTCTAACACCTGCCTCGGTCAGACCACTCGTAGGTCTAACGTAACACCTGCCTCAGTCAGACCACTCGCAGGTCTAACGCCTGCCTCAGTCAGACCACTCGCAGGTCTAACGCCTGCCTCAGTCAGACCACTCGCAGGTCTAACACCTGCCTCAGTCAGACCACTCGCAGGTCTAACGCCTGCCTCAGTCAGACCACTCGCAGGTCTAACACCTGCCTCAGTCAGACCACTCGCAGGTCTAACACCTGCCTCAGTCAGACCACTCGCAGGTCTAACACCTGCCTCAGTCAGACCACTTGAATACTTACTGTACTCATATCTAGCTGCTGAGTAGAGGGGTCAGGGGTCAGAGGTCAGGGTACTTACTGTACTCTCATGTCTAGCTGCTGAGTAGAGGGGTCAGGGGTCAGAGGTCAGGGTACTTACTGTACTCTCATGTCTAGCTGCTGAGTAGAGGGGTCAGGGGTCAGAGGTCAGGGTACTTACTGTACTCTCATGTCTAGCTGCTGAGTAGAGGGGTCAGGGGTCAGAGGTCAGGGTACTTACTGTACTCTCATGTCTAGCTGCTGAGTAGAGGGGTCAGGGTACTTACTGTACTCTCATGTCTAGCTGCTGAGTAGAGGGGTCAGGGGTCAGAATACTTACTGTACTCTCATGTCTAGCTGCTGAGTAGAGGGGTCAGGGGTCAGAGGTCAGGGTACTTACTGTACTCATGTCTAGCTGCTGAGTAGAGGGGTCAGGGGTCAGAGGTCAGGGTACTTACTGTACTCTCATGTCTAGCTGCTGAGTAGAGGGGTCAGGGTACTTACTGTACTCTCATGTCTAGCTGCTGAGTAGAGGGGTCAGGGGTCAGAAAGGGTACTTACTGTACTCTCATGTCTAGCTGCTGAGTAGAGGGGTCAGGGGTCAGAGGTCAGGGGACTTACTGTACTCATGTCTAGCTGCTGAGTAGAGGGGTCAGGGGTCAGAGGTCAGGGTACTTACTGTACTCTCATGTCTAGCTGCTGAGTAGAGGGGTCAGGGGTCAGGGTACTTACTGTACTCTCATGTCTAGCTGCTGAGTAGAGGGGTCAGGGGTCAGGGTACTTACTGTACTCTCATGTCTAGCTGCTGAGTAGAGGGGTCAGGGGTCAGGGTACTTACTGTACTCTCATGTCTAGCTGCTGAGTAGAGGGGTCAGGGGGTTAGAGGTCAGGGTACTTACTGTACTCTCATGTCTAGCTGCTGAGTAGAGGGGTCAGGGGTCAGAGGTCAGGGTACTTACTGTACTCTCATGTCTAGCTGCTGAGTAGAGGGGTCAGAGGTCAGGGTACTTACTGTACTCTCATGTCTAGCTGCTGAGTAGAGGGGTCAGGGGTCAGGGTACTTACTGTACTCTCATGTCTAGCTGCTGAGTAGAGGGGTCAGAGGTCAGAATACTTACTGTACTCTCATGTCTAGCTGCTGAGTAGAGGGGTCAGGGGTCAGAGGTCAGGGTACTTACTGTACTCTCTCATGTCGAGGTCGTAGACAGCGTGAATGTCGCTGAGATAGGGGTCAGAGGTCAGGGTACTTACTGTACTCTCTCATGTCGAGGTCGTAGACAGCGTGAATGTCGCTGAGATAGGGGTCAGAGGTCAGGGTACTTACTGTACTCTCTCATGTCGAGGTCGTAGACAGCGTGAATGTCGCTGAGAGAGGCGATGCGAGCCTGGATCTTGGTCCTTCCCTCCCTGGTCGTCTTGTCGATGCGTTCGATCATCTGCTGCTGGCGATCGATCCAGTAGAGGTGGTTACCAAACACCGTCAGACCAACCGGCTGGAGGATGTTGGAGTCCTCAATCACTATACGATTGGCTCCTGGAGGAGGGGGAGAGGCAAAACAAGGAAGAGGGTAAAAGGGTCAGGAAGTGAAGGAACGGAGAGGAAGGACAACTGAGAGGAAGGACGACTGAGGAGAGAGAGGAAGGACAACTGAGGAGAGAGAGGAAGGACAACTGAGGAGAGAGAGGAAGGACAACTGAGGAGAGAGAGGAAGGACAACTGAGGAGAGAGAGGAAGGACAACTGAGGAGAGAGGGGAAGGACAACTGAGGAGAGAGGGGAAGGACAACTGAGGAGAGAGGGGAAGGACAACTGAGGAGAGAGGGGAAGGACAACTGAGGAGAGAGAGGAAGGACAACTGAGGAGAGAGAGGAAGGACAACTGAGGAGAGAGAGGAAGGACAACTGAGGAGAGAGGAAGGACAACTGAGGAGAGAGGAAGGACAACTGAGGAGAGAGGAAGGACAACTGAGGAGAGAGGAAGGACAACTGAGGAGAGAGGAAGGACAACTGAGGAGAGAGGAAGGACAACTGAGGAGAGAGGAAGGACAACTGAGGAGAGAGGAAGGACAACTGAGGAGAGAGGAAGGACAACTGAGGAGAGAGGAAGGACAACCGAGGAGAGAGGAAGGACAACCGAGGAGAGAAGGAGATAGGAGAGAATGGTGAGGTAACAGAACATTAAACGGAGGACAGAAGAAGAGTCTAACTGCAGTCTGAGAATGAGAAGAGACGTAAAGGTCTAGCAGTGAAGGTGTGTAACTTCTTAACGAGACAAGATAATCAGGATGGCTCTGAAAGCTGCTCCAGACAACCAGATAAGGACAGGAGGTTCTAATGTGAAGGACTAATGTAATGTAGTTAACTCCAATATCTGACTCCTCCTAAAATCAGCCTGAGGGGGCCTCCACAATGAGGGGGGGGCCTCCACAATGAGGGGGGGGCCTCCACAATGAGGGGGGGGCCTCCACAATGAGGGGGGGGCCTCCACAATGAGGGGGGGGCCTCTCCACAATGAGGGGGGCCTCTCCACAATGAGGGGGGCCTCTCCACAATGAGGGGGGCCTCTCCACAATGAGGGGGGTCTCCACAATGAGGGGGGCCTCCACAATGAGGGGGGTTCTCCACAATGAGGGAGGTTCTCCACAATGAGGGGGGTTCTCCACAATGAGGGGGGTTCTCCACAATGAGGGGGGTTCTCCACAATGAGGGGGGCCTCCACAATGAGGGGGGCCTCCACAATGAGGGGGGCCTCCACAATGAGGGGGGCCTCCACAATGAGGGGGGCCTCCACAATGAGGGGGGCCTCCACAATGAGGGGGGCCTCCACAATGAGGGGGGCCTCCACAATGAGGGGGGCCTCCACAATGAGGGGGTCTCCAGGCTGATGGTGTTCACTTTGCACCCCACCCTCCCCCCACTCCACACCACCCCCTCCTCTCCTGGAGCCCTATTGAACTATGACACGGCCCAGGCAGATCAGTGATTGGTTAAGACCCCAAGGAGCTAGCGCAGTGATTGGCTATGACCCCGGCCAGGCAGATCAGTGATTGGATATGACCCCGGCCTGGCAGATCAGTGATTGGCTATGACCCCGGTCTGGCAGATCAGTGATTGGCTATGACCCCGGCCAGGCAGATCAGTGATTGGCTATGACCCCGGCCAGGCAGATCAGTGATTGGCTATGACCCCGGCCTGGCAGATCAGTGATTGGCTGACACGAGGTTGGTAGGCACCTGATAGGTCACTGCTCTCGATGCGTCGGAGGTCGGAGTCGGCCCAGAACAGCTTGCCGACCTCGTTGTCTACGGCCAGGGCAACGGGCTTCCCCAAGCCACTGCAGAACAACACCTCTCTCTCTGTCCCGTCCAGCGCTGCTCGTTCTATCTTAGGACTGCGCTCCTGCAGGTTGGTGAAGTACATGTACCTGGAGAGGGAGAGACAATATTAACAGACAGGACGGCTGTGTGTACCTGGAGAGAGAGAGAGACAATATTAACAGACAGGACGGCTGTGTGTACCTGGAGAGAGAGAGGGACAATATTAACAGACAGGACGGCTGTGTGTACCTGGAGAGAGAGAGAGACAATATTAACAGACACGACGGCTGTGTCCATCTGGAGAGGTACATAAGAGTATTTGTCTTATGTTGCACCCACAAATTTGTCCCAGGAAGAGTCCTACCTCACATTTTTCCCCAGGAAGAGTCCTACCTCACATTTTTCCCCAGGAAGAGTCCTACCTCACATTTTTCCCCAGGAAGAGTCCTACCTCACATTTTTCCCCAGGAAGAGTCCTACCTCACATTTTGTTCCCCAGGAAGAGTCCTACCTCACATTTTGTTCCCCAGGAAGAGTCCTACCTCACATTTTGTTCCCCAGGAAGAGTCCTACCTCACATTTTGTTCCCCAGAAAGAGTCCTACCTCACATTTTGTTCCCCAGAAAGAGTCCTACCTCACATTTAGTTCCCCAGGAAGAGTCCTACCTCACATTTAGTTTCCCAGGAAGAGTCCTACCTCACATTTAGTTTCCCAGGAAGAGTCCTACCTCACATTTAGTTTCCCAGGAAGAGTCCTACCTCACATTTAGTTTCCCAGGAAGAGTCCTACCTCACATTTAGTTTCCCAGGAAGAGTCCTACCTCACATTTAGTTTCCCAGGAAGAGTCCTACCTCACATTTAGTTTCCCAGGAAGAGTCCTACCTCACATTTAGTTTCCCAGGAAGAGTCCTACCTCACATTTAGTTTCCCAGGAAGAGTCCTACCTCACATTTAGTTTCCCAGGAAGAGTCCTACCTCACATTTAGTTTCCCAGGAAGAGTCCTACCTCACATTTAGTTTCCCAGGAAGAGTCCTACCTCACATTTAGTTTCCCAGGAAGAGTCCTACCTCACATTTAGTTTCCCAGGAAGAGTCCTACCTCACATTTAGTTTCCCAGGAAGAGTCCTACCTCACATTTAGTTTCCCAGGAAGAGTCCTACCTCACATTTAGTTTCCCAGGAAGAGTCCTACCTCACATTTAGTTTCCCAGGAAGAGTCCTACCTCACATTTAGTTTCCCAGGAAGAGTCCTACCTCACATTTAGTTTCCCAGGAAGAGTCCTACCTCACATTTAGTTTCCCAGGAAGAGTCCTACCTCACATTTAGTTTCCCAGGAAGAGTCCTACCTCACATTTAGTTTCCCAGGAAGAGTCCTACCTCACATTTTGTTTCCCAGGAAGAGTCCTACCTCACATTTTGTTTCCCAGGAAGAGTCCTACCTCACATTTTGTTTCCCAGGAAGAGTCCTACCTCACATTTTGTTTCCCAGGAAGAGTCCTACCTCACATTTTGTTTCCCAGGAAGAGTCCTACCTCACATTTTGTTTCCCAGGAAGAGTCCTACCTCACATTTTGTTTCCCAGGAAGAGTCCTACCTCACATTTTGTTTCCCAGGAAGAGTCCTACCTCACATTTTGTTTCCCAGGAAGAGTCCTACCTCACATTTTGTTTCCCAGGAAGAGTCCTACCTCACATTTAGTTTCCCAGGAAGAGTCCTACCTCACATTTAGTTTCCCAGGAAGAGTCCTACCTCACATTTAGTTTCCCAGGAAGAGTTCTACCTCACATTTTTCCCCAGGAAGAGTCCTACCTCACATTTTTCCCCAGGAAGAGTCCTACCTCACATTTTTCCCCAGGAAGAGTCCTACCTCACATTTTTTCCCAGGAAGAGTCCTACCTCACATTTTTCCCCAGGAAGAGTTCTACCTCACATTTTTCCCCAGGAAGAGTCCTACCTCACATTTTTCCCCAGGAAGAGTCCTACCTCACATTTTTTCCCAGGAAGAATCCTACCTCACATTTTTTCCCAGGAAGAGTCCTACCTCACATTTTTTCCCAGGAAGAGTCCTACCTCACACTTTCCCCAGGAAGAGTCCTACCTCACATTTTCCCCAGGAAGAGTCCTACCTCACATTTTCCCCAGGAAGAGTCCTACCTCACTATTTTCAGGATGTCGTTATCAACACGAGGTGAAGGGTACAGTACATGTAAAATGCCCATCAAATCAACAGTGTGATGTTTGGATTCAGTCTCGTGTCTCGTGAACTGTTGTGTCCTCATCTTTGGTCTAATCATTTGTACAATATTCTCCAAACTGTTCCCTTTCATTTCTACCAACGATTATTATACTTTTCAGATTTATTCCGGATGAATCATTTGGATTTAGCCCCCGTCATACGGGCCAAATAAAACACGACGAGGCAACACGGACCCCCTCTCTGGGTCAGGAGTCTGTCTGTGACCCCCCAACAAAACAACTGTGCTGACAGAGGAATAGAGACGACAGAGGAATATAGACGACAGAGGAATATAGACGACAGAGGAAAGGAGACGACAGAGGAATGGAGACGACAGAGGAATGGAGACGACAGAGGAATGGAGACGACAGAGGAATGGAGACGACAGAGGAAAGGAGACGACAGAGGATTATAGACGACAGAGGATTATAGACGACAGAGGAAAGGAGACGATAGAGGAAAGGAGACGACAGAGGAAAGGAGACGACAGAGGAAAGGAGACGACAGAGGAATGGAGACGACAGAGGAATGGAGACGACAGAGGATTATAGACGACAGAGGATTATAGACGACAGAGGAAAGGAGACGACAGAGGAAAGGAGACGACAGAGGAAAGGAGACGACAGAGGAAAGGAGACGACAGAGGATAGACGACAGAGGAATATAGACGAGAGAGGATTATAGACGACAGAGGATTATAGACGACAGAGGATTATAGACGACAGAGGAAAGGAGACGACAGAGGAAAGGAGACGACAGAGGAAAGGAGACGACAGAGGAATGGAGACGACAGAGGAATATAGACGACAGAGGAATATAGACGACAGAGGAAAGGAGACGACAGAGGAAAGGAGACGACACACACAGCGTTTCCTTGACTACTAACCCCCTCTCTGGGTTGACCACGATGGTTCTGGGTCTGTCGTGTTCTCCTCTGAGCACCACTCCCACCCGGCTGCCGTCTGTCCTCGTCACGTTAATGACATTAGTGACCTCGCTGGTCCAGTAGATGAAGCGGCTGTAGATGTCGATGCTCAGGTCAAACGGCTGGAGGCCCAGGTTAGGACCGCCCACTGGACTCCACACCACCGTCATACTCTGATAGGAGGAACAGGCTGTCAGTCAAATCATACTCTGATAGGAGGAACAGGCCGTCAGTCAACTCATACTCTGATAGGAGGAACAGGACGTCAGTCAAATCATACTCTGATAGGAGGAACAGGACGTCAGTCAACTCTGATAGGAGGAACAGGCTGTCAGTCAACTCATACTCTGATAGGAGGAACAGGCTGTCAGTCAACTCATACTCTGATAGGAGGAACAGGACGTCAGTCAACTCATACTCTGATAGGAGGAACAGGACGTCAGTCAACTCATACTCTGATAGGAGGAACAGGCTCAGTCAACTCATACTCTGATAGGAGGAACAGGCTGTCAGTCAACTCATACTCTGATAGGAGGAACAGGCTGTCAGTCAACTCATACTCTGATAGGAGGAACAGGACGTCAGTCAACTCATACTCTGATAGGAGGAACAGGCTGTCAGTCAACTCATACTCTGATAGGAGGAACAGGCTGTCAGTCAACTCATACTCTGATAGGAGGAACAGGCTGTCAGTCAACTGATACTCTGATAGGAGGAACAGGCTGTCAGTCAACTCATACTCTGATAGGAGGAACAGGCTGTCAGTCAAATCATACTCTGATAGGATAGGAGGAACAGGCTGTCAGTCAACTCATACTCTGATAGGAGGAACAGGACGTCAGTCAACTCATACTCTGATAGGAGGAACAGGCTGTCAGTCAACTCCGATAGGAGGAACAGGCTGTCAGTCAACTCATACTCTGATAGGAGGAACAGGCTGTCAGTCAACTCATACTCTGATAGGAGGAACAGGCTGTCAGTCAACTCATACTCTGATAGGAGGAACATGCTGTCAGTCAACTCATACTCTGATAGGAGAAACAGGACTTCAGTCAACTCATACTCTGATAGGAGGAACAGGACTGTCAGTCAACTCATACTCTGATAGGAGGAACAGGACTGTCAGTCAACTCATACTCTGATAGGAGGAACAGGACTGTCAGTCAACTCATACTCTGATAGGAGGAACAGGCTGTCAGTCAACTCATACTCTGATAGGAGGAACAGGCTGTCAGTCAACTCATACTCTGATAGGAGGAACAGGCTGTCAGTCAACTCATACTCTGATAGGAGGAACAGGACGTCAGTCAACTCATACTCTGATAGGAGGAACAGGCTGTCAGTCAACTCATACTCTGATAGGAGGAACAGGCTGTCAGTCAACTCATACTCTGATAGGAGGAACAGGCTGTCAGTCAACTCATACTCTGATAGGATAGGAGGAACAGGCCGTCAGTCAACTCATACTCTGATAGGAGGAACAGGACGTCAGTCAAATCATACTCTGATAGGAGGAACAGGCTGTCAGTCAACTCTGATAGGAGGAACAGGCTGTCAGTCAACTCATACTCTGATAGGAGGAACAGGCTGTCAGTCAACTCATACTCTGATAGGAGGAACAGGACGTCAGTCAACTCATACTCTGATAGGAGGAACAGGACGTCAGTCAACTCATACTCTGATAGGAGGAACAGGCTGTCAGTCAACTCTGATAGGAGGAACAGGCTGTCAGTCAACTCATACTCTGATAGGAGGAACAGGCTGTCAGTCAACTCATACTCTGATAGGAGGAACAGGCTGTCAGTCAACTCATACTCTGATAGGAGGAACAGGCTGTCAGTCAACTCATACTCTGATAGGAGGAACAGGCTGTCAGTCAACTCATACTCTGATAGGAGGAACAGGCTGTCAGTCAACTCATACTCTGATAGGAGGAACAGGCTGTAAGTCAACTCATACTCTGATAGGAGGAACAGGCTGTCAGTCAACTCATACTCTGATAGGAGGAACAGGCTGTCAGTCAAATCATACTCTGATAGGATAGGAGGAACAGGCTGTCAGTCAACTCATACTCTGATAGGAGGAACAGGACGTCAGTCAACTCATACTCTGATAGGAGGAACAGGCTGTCAGTCAACTCATACTCTGATAGGAGGAACAGGCTGTCAGTCAACTCTGATAGGAGGAACAGGCTGTCAGTCAACTCATACTCTGATAGGAGGAACAGGCTGTCAGTCAACTCTGATAGGAGGAACAGGCTGTCAGTCAACTCTGATAGGAGGAACAGGCTGTCAGTCAACTCTGATAGGAGGAACAGGCTGTCAGTCAACTCATACTCTGATAGGAGGAACAGGGCGTCAGTCAACTCATACTCTGATAGGAGGAACAGGCTGTCAGTCAACTCACACTCTGATAGGAGGAACAGGCTGTCAGTCAACTCACACTCTGATAGGAGGAACAGGCTCTCAGTCAACTCATACTCTGATAGAAGGAACAGGCTGTCAGTCAACTCATACTCTGATAGGAGGAACAGGCTGTCAGTCAACTCATACTCTGATAGGAGGAACAGGCTGTCAGTCAACTCATACTCTGATAGGAGGAACAGGCTGTCAGTCAACTCATACTCTGATAGGAGGAACAGGCTGTCAGTCAACTCATACTCTGAAAGGAGGAACAGGCTGTCAGTCAACTCATACTCTGATAGGAGGAACAGGCTGTCAGTCAACTCATACTCTGATAGGAGGAACAGGCTGTCAGTCAACTCATACTCTGATAGGAGGAACAGGCTGTCAGTCAACTCATACTCTGATAGGAGGAACAGGCTGTCAGTCAACTCATACTCTGATAGGAGGAACAGGCTGTCAGTCAACTCATACTCTGATAGGAGGAACAGGACGTCAGTCAACTCATACTCTGATAGGAGGAACAGGACGTCAGTCAACTCATACTCTGATAGGAGGAACAGGACGTCAGTCAACTCATACTCTGATAGGAGGAACAGGCTGTCAGTCAACTCATACTCTGATAGGAGGAACAGGCTGTCAGTCAACTCATACTCTGATAGGAGGAACAGACTGTCAGTCAACTCATACTCTGATAGGAGGAACAGGCTGTCAGTCAACTCATACTCTGATAGGAGGAACAGGCTGTCAGTCAACTCATACTCTGATAGGAGGAACAGGCTGTCAGTCAACTCATACTCTGATAGGAGGAACAGGGCGTCAGTCAACTCATACTCTGATAGGAGGAACAGGCTGTCAGTCAACTCATACTCTGATAGGAGGAACAGGATGTCAGTCAACTCATACTCTGATAGGAGGAACAGGCTGTCAGTCAACTCATACTCTGATAGGAGGAACAGGCTGTCAGTCAACTCATACTCTGATAGGAGGAACAGGGCGTCAGTCAACTCATACTCTGATAGGAGGAACAGGCTGTCAGTCAACTCATACTCTGATAGGAGGAACAGGCTGTCAGTCAACTCATACTCTGATAGGATAGGAGGAACAGGACGTCAGTCAACTCATACTCTGATAGGAGGAACAGGCTGTCAGTCAACTCATACTCTGATAGGATAGGAGGAACAGGCTGTCAGTCAACTCATACTCTGATAGGAGGAACAGGCTGTCAGTCAACTCATACTCTGATAGGAGGAACAGGCTGTCAGTCAACTCATACTCTGATGGGATAGGAGGAACAGGCCGTCAGTCAACTCATACTCTGATAGGAGGAACAGGACGTCAGTCAACTCATACTCTGATAGGATAGGAGGAACAGGCTGTCAGTCAACTCATACTCTGATAGGAGGAACAGGCTGTCAGTCAACTCATACTCTGATAGGAGGAACAGGCCGTCAGTCAACTCATACTCTGATAGGAGGAACAGGACGTCAGTCAACTCATACTCATACTCTGATAGGAGGAACAGGCTGTCAGTCAACTCATACTCTGATAGGAGGAACAGGCTGTCAGTCAAATCATACTCTGATAGGAGGAACAGGGTGTCAGTCAACTCATACTCTGATAGGAGGAACAGGATGTCAGTCAACTCATACTCTGATAGGAGGAACAGGCTGTCAGTCAACTCATACTCTGATAGGAGGAACAGGCTGTCAGTCAACTCATACTCTGATAGGAGGAACAGGATGTCAGTCAACTCATACTCTGATAGGAGGAACAGGCTGTCAGTCAACTCATACTCTGATAGGAGGAACAGGCTGTCAGTCAACTCATACTCTGATAGGAGGAACAGGCTGTCAGTCAACTCTGATAGGAGGAACAGGCTGTCAGTCAACTCTGATAGGAGGAACAGGCTGTCAGTCAACTCTGAGAGGAGGAACAGGCTGTCAGTCAACTCTGATAGGAGGAACAGGCTGTCAGTCAACTCATACTCTGATAGGAGGAACAGGGCGTCAGTCAACTCATACTCTGATAGGAGGAACAGGCTGCCAGTCAACTCATACTCTGATAGGAGGAACAGGGCGTCAGTCAACTCATACTCTGATAGGAGGAACAGGCTGTCAGTCAACTCATACTCTGATAGGAGGAACAGGCTGTCAGTCAACTCATACTCTGATAGGAGGAACAGGCTGTCAGTCAACTCATACTCTGATAGGAGGAACAGGGCGTCAGTCAACTCATACTCTGATAGGAGGAACAGGGCGTCAATCAACTCATACTCTGATAGGAGGAACAGGCTGTCAGTCAACTCATACTCTGATAGGAGGAACAGGCTGTCAGTCAACTCATACTCTGATAGGAGGAACAGGCCGTCAGTCAACTCATACTCTGATAGGAGGAACAGGCTGTCAGTCAACTCATACTCTGATAGGAGGAACAGGCTGTCAGTCAACTCATACTCTGATAGGAGGAACAGGCTGTCAGTCAACTCATACTCTGATAGGAGGAACAGGGAGTCAGTCAAATCATACTCTGATAGGAGGAACAGGGCGTCAGTCAACTCATACTCTGATAGGAGGAACAGGGCGTCAGTCAACTCATACTCTGATAGAAGGAACAGGGCGTCAGTCAACTCATACTCTGATAGGAGGAACAGGCTGTCAGTCAACTCATACTCTGATAGGAGGAACATGGCGTCAGTCAACTCATACTCTGATAGGAGGAACAGGCTGTCAGTCAACTCATACTCTGATAGGATAGGAGGAACAGGGCGTCAGTCAACTCATACTCTGATAGGATAGGAGGAACAGGGCGTCAGTCAACTCATACTCTGATAGGAGGAACAGGCTGTCAGTCAACTCATACTCTGATAGGAGGAACAGGCTGTCAGTCAACTCATACTCTGATAGGAGGAACAGGCTGTCAGTCAACTCATACTCTGATAGGAGGAACAGGCTGTCAGTCAACTCATACTCTGATAGGAGGAACAGGCTGTCAGTCAACTCATACTCTGATAGGAGGAACAGGCTGTCAGTCAACTCAGACTCTGATAGGAGGAACAGGCTGTCAGTCAACTCATACTCTGATAGGAGGAACAGGCTGTCAGTCAACTCATACTCTGATAGGAGGAACAGGCTGTCAGTCAACTCATACTCTGATAGGAGGAACAGGCTGTCAGTCAACTCATACTCTGATAGGAGGAACAGGCTGTCAGTCAACTCATACTCTGATAGGAGGAACAGGCTGTCAGTCAACTCATACTCTGATAGGAGGAACAGGCTGTCAGTCAACTCAT
Organism: Salvelinus alpinus; assembly: GCF_045679555.1. Lineage (NCBI taxonomy): Eukaryota > Metazoa > Chordata > Actinopteri > Salmoniformes > Salmonidae > Salvelinus > Salvelinus alpinus. The sequence continues at coordinate 3,917,521 of NC_092096.1, read as the reverse complement.
ACTCTGATAGGATAGGAGGAACAGGGAGTCAGTCAACTCATACTCTGATAGGAGGAACAGGTCGTCAGTCAACTCATACTCTGATAGGAGGAACAGGCTGTCAGTCAACTCATACTCTGATAGGATAGGAGGAACAGGACGTCAGTCAACTCATACTCTGATAGGATAGGAGGAACAGGACGTCAGTCAACTCATACTCTGATAGGAGGAACAGGGCGTCAGTCAACTCATACTCTGATAGGAGGAACAGGCTGTCAGTCAACTCATACTCTGATAGGAGAAACAGGACGTCAGTCAACTCATACTCTGATAGGAGGAACAGGCTGTCAGTCAACTCATACTCTGATAGGATAGGAGGAACAGGACGTCAGTCAACTCATACTCTGATAGGAGGAACAGGCTGTCAGTCAACTCATACTCTGATAGGAGGAACAGGACGTCAGTCAACTCATACTCTGATAGGAGGAACAGGCTGTCAGTCAACTCATACTCTGATAGGAGGAACAGGCTGTCAGTCAACTCATACTCTGATAGGAGGAACAGGCTGTCAGTCAACTCATACTCTGATCGGAGGAACAGGCTGTCAGTCAACTCATACTCTGATAGGAGGAACAGGCTGTCAGTCAACTCATACTCTGATAGGAGGAACAGGCTGTCAGTCAACTCATACTCTGATAGGAGGAACAGGCTGTCAGTCAACTCATACTCTGATAGGAGGAACAGGCTGTCAGTCAACTCATACTCTGATAGGAGGAACAGGCTGTCAGTCAACTCATACTCTGATAGGAGGAACAGGCTGTCAGTCAACTCATACTCTGATAGGAGGAACAGGCTGTCAGTCAACTCATACTCTGATAGGAGGAACAGGCTGTCAGTCAACTCATACTCTGATAGGAGGAACAGGCTGTCAGTCAACTCATACTCTGATAGGAGGAACAGGCTGTCAGTCAACTCATACTCTGATCGGAGGAACAGGCTGTCAGTCAACTCATACTCTGATAGGAGGAACAGGCTGTCAGTCAACTCATACTCTGATAGGAGGAACAGGCTGTCAGTCAACTCATACTCTGATAGGAGGAACAGGCTGTCAGTCAACTCATACTCTGATAGGAGGAACAGGCTGTCAGTCAACTCTGATAGGAGGAACAGGCTGTCAGTCAACTCTGATAGGAGGAACAGGCTGTCAGTCAACTCATACTCTGATAGGAGGAACAGGGCGTCAGTCAACTCATACTCTGATAGGAGGAACAGGCTGTCAGTCAACTCACACTCTGATAGGAGGAACAGGCTGTCAGTCAACTCACACTCTGATAGGAGGAACAGGCTCTCAGTCAACTCATACTCTGATAGAAGGAACAGGCTGTCAGTCAACTCATACTCTGATAGGAGGAACAGGCTGTCAGTCAACTCATACTCTGATAGGAGGAACAGGCTGTCAGTCAACTCATACTCTGATAGGAGGAACAGGCTGTCAGTCAACTCATACTCTGAAAGGAGGAACAGGCTGTCAGTCAACTCATACTCTGATAGGAGGAACAGGCTGTCAGTCAACTCATACTCTGATAGGAGGAACAGGCTGTCAGTCAACTCATACTCTGATAGGAGGAACAGGCTGTCAGTCAACTCATACTCTGATAGGAGGAACAGGCTGTCAGTCAACTCATACTCTGATAGGAGGAACAGGCTGTCAGTCAACTCATACTCTGATAGGAGGAACAGGCTGTCAGTCAACTCATACTCTGATAGGAGGAACAGGACGTCAGTCAACTCATACTCTGATAGGAGGAACAGGACGTCAGTCAACTCATACTCTGATAGGAGGAACAGGACGTCAGTCAACTCATACTCTGATAGGAGGAACAGGCTGTCAGTCAACTCATACTCTGATAGGAGGAACAGGCTGTCAGTCAACTCATACTCTGATAGGAGGAACAGACTGTCAGTCAACTCATACTCTGATAGGAGGAACAGGCTGTCAGTCAACTCATACTCTGATAGGAGGAACAGGCTGTCAGTCAACTCATACTCTGATAGGAGGAACAGGCTGTCAGTCAACTCATACTCTGATAGGAGGAACAGGCTGTCAGTCAACTCATACTCTGATAGGAGGAACAGGGCGTCAGTCAACTCATACTCTGATAGGAGGAACAGGCTGTCAGTCAACTCATACTCTGATAGGAGGAACAGGATGTCAGTCAACTCATACTCTGATAGGAGGAACAGGCTGTCAGTCAACTCATACTCTGATAGGAGGAACAGGCTGTCAGTCAACTCATACTCTGATAGGAGGAACAGGCTGTCAGTCAACTCATACTCTGATAGGAGGAACAGGCTGTCAGTCAACTCATACTCTGATAGGATAGGAGGAACAGGACGTCAGTCAACTCATACTCTGATAGGAGGAACAGGCTGTCAGTCAACTCATACTCTGATAGGATAGGAGGAACAGGCTGTCAGTCAACTCATACTCTGATAGGAGGAACAGGCTGTCAGTCAACTCATACTCTGATAGGAGGAACAGGCTGTCAGTCAACTCATACTCTGATAGGATAGGAGGAACAGGCCGTCAGTCAACTCATACTCTGATAGGAGGAACAGGCCGTCAGTCAACTCATACTCTGATAGGAGGAACAGGACGTCAGTCAACTCATACTCATACTCTGATAGGAGGAACAGGCTGTCAGTCAACTCATACTCTGATAGGAGGAACAGGCTGTCAGTCAAATCATACTCTGATAGGAGGAACAGGGTGTCAGTCAACTCATACTCTGATAGGAGGAACAGGCTGTCAGTCAACTCATACTCTGATAGGAGGAACAGGCTGTCAGTCAACTCATACTCTGATAGGAGGAACAGGCTGTCAGTCAACTCATACTCTGATAGGAGGAACAGGATGTCAGTCAACTCATACTCTGATAGGAGGAACAGGCTGTCAGTCAACTCATACTCTGATAGGAGGAACAGGCTGTCAGTCAACTCATACTCTGATAGGAGGAACAGGCTGTCAGTCAACTCTGATAGGAGGAACAGGCTGTCAGTCAACTCTGATAGGAGGAACAGGCTGTCAGTCAACTCTGAGAGGAGGAACAGGCTGTCAGTCAACTCTGATAGGAGGAACAGGCTGTCAGTCAACTCATACTCTGATAGGAGGAACAGGGTGTCAGTCAACTCATACTCTGATAGGAGGAACAGGCTGCCAGTCAACTCATACTCTGATAGGAGGAACAGGGCGTCAGTCAACTCATACTCTGATAGGAGGAACAGGCTGTCAGTCAACTCATACTCTGATAGGAGGAACAGGCTGTCAGTCAACTCATACTCTGATAGGAGGAACAGGCTGTCAGTCAACTCATACTCTGATAGGAGGAACAGGGCGTCAGTCAACTCATACTCTGATAGGAGGAACAGGGCGTCAATCAACTCATACTCTGATAGGAGGAACAGGCTGTCAGTCAACTCATACTCTGATAGGAGGAACAGGCTGTCAGTCAACTCATACTCTGATAGGAGGAACAGGCCGTCAGTCAACTCATACTCTGATAGGAGGAACAGGCTGTCAGTCAACTCATACTCTGATAGGAGGAACAGGCTGTCAGTCAACTCATACTCTGATAGGAGGAACAGGCTGTCAGTCAACTCATACTCTGATAGGAGGAACAGGGAGTCAGTCAAATCATACTCTGATAGGAGGAACAGGGCGTCAGTCAACTCATACTCTGATAGGAGGAACAGGGCGTCAGTCAACTCATACTCTGATAGAAGGAACAGGGCGTCAGTCAACTCATACTCTGATAGGAGGAACAGGCTGTCAGTCAACTCATACTCTGATAGGAGGAACATGGCGTCAGTCAACTCATACTCTGATAGGAGGAACAGGCTGTCAGTCAACTCATACTCTGATAGGATAGGAGGAACAGGGCGTCAGTCAACTCATACTCTGATAGGATAGGAGGAACAGGGCGTCAGTCAACTCATACTCTGATAGGAGGAACAGGCTGTCAGTCAACTCATACTCTGATAGGAGGAACAGGCTGTCAGTCAACTCATACTCTGATAGGAGGAACAGGCTGTCAGTCAACTCATACTCTGATAGGAGGAACAGGCTGTCAGTCAACTCATACTCTGATAGGAGGAACAGGCTGTCAGTCAACTCAGACTCTGATAGGAGGAACAGGCTGTCAGTCAACTCATACTCTGATAGGAGGAACAGGCTGTCAGTCAACTCATACTCTGATAGGAGGAACAGGCTGTCAGTCAACTCATACTCTGATAGGAGGAACAGGCTGTCAGTCAACTCATACTCTGATAGGAGGAACAGGCTGTCAGTCAACTCATACTCTGATAGGATAGGAGGAACAGGGAGTCAGTCAACTCATACTCTGATAGGAGGAACAGGTCGTCAGTCAACTCATACTCTGATAGGAGGAACAGGCTGTCAGTCAACTCATACTCTGATAGGATAGGAGGAACAGGACGTCAGTCAACTCATACTCTGATAGGATAGGAGGAACAGGACGTCAGTCAACTCATACTCTGATAGGAGGAACAGGGCGTCAGTCAACTCATACTCTGATAGGAGGAACAGGCTGTCAGTCAACTCATACTCTGATAGGAGAAACAGGACGTCAGTCAACTCATACTCTGATAGGAGGAACAGGCTGTCAGTCAACTCATACTCTGATAGGATAGGAGGAACAGGACATCAGTCAACTCATACTCTGATAGGAGGAACAGGCTGTCAGTCAACTCATACTCTGATAGGAGGAACAGGACGTCAGTCAACTCATACTCTGATAGGAGGAACAGGCTGTCAGTCAACTCATACTCTGATAGGAGGAACAGGCTGTCAGTCAACTCATACTCTGATAGGAGGAACAGGCTGTCAGTCAACTCATACTCTGATAGGAGGAACAGGCTGTCAGTCAACTCATACTCTGATAGGAGGAACAGGCTGTCAGTCAACTCATACTCTGATCGGAGGAACAGGCTGTCAGTCAACTCATACTCTGATAGGAGGAACAGGCTGTCAGTCAACTCATACTCTGATAGGAGGAACAGGCTGTCAGTCAACTCATACTCTGATAGGAGGAACAGGCTGTCAGTCAACTCATACTCTGATAGGAGGAACAGGCTGTCAGTCAACTCATACTCTGATAGGAGGAACAGGACGTCAGTCAACTCATACTCTGATAGGAGGAACAGGCTGTCAGTCAACTCTGATAGGAGGAACAGGCTGTCAGTCAACTCTGATAGGAGGAACAGGCTGTCAGTCAACTCTGATAGGAGGAACAGGCTGTCAGTCAACTCATACTCTGATAGGATAGGAGGAACAGGACATCAGTCAACTCATACTCTGATAGGAGGAACAGGCTGTCAGTCAACTCATACTCTGATAGGAGGAACAGGACGTCAGTCAACTCATACTCTGATAGGAGGAACAGGCTGTCAGTCAACTCATACTCTGATAGGAGGAACAGGCTGCCAGTCAACTCATACTCTGATAGGAGGAACAGGGCGTCAGTCAACTCATACTCTGATAGGAGGAACAGGCTGTCAGTCAACTCATACTCTGATAGGAGGAACAGGCTGTCAGTCAACTCATACTCTGATAGGAGGAACAGGCTGTCAGTCAACTCATACTCTGATAGGAGGAACAGGGCGTCAGTCAACTCATACTCTGATAGGAGGAACAGGGC
>NC_092096.1:3891731-3911725 GCF_045679555.1 Salvelinus alpinus | reverse complement strand
CTGGTTAACTGACCTGGGACTCTATCAGGTAGAGGAGCTGGTTAACTGACCCTGGGACTCTATCAGTTAGAGGAGCTGGTTAACTGACCTGGGACTCTATCAGTTAGAGGAGCTGGTTAACTGACTCTATCAGTTAGAGGAGCTGGTTAACTGACCTGGGACTCTATCAGAGTAGAGATGGAGGGAGAGAAAGACACAAGAGGGAGAGGGAGAGAGGGAGGAAGAGAGGGAGGGAGAGAGGGAGGAAGAGAGGGAGGAAGAGAGGGAGGAGAGAGGGAGAGAGGGAGGAAGAGATGGAGGGAGAGAGGTAGAGACAGAGAGAGGGGGAGAGTGGGAGTGTGAGCGACGCTTGAGAGAAAGAGGGGGAGATGGGGGAGTAAGAGGCCCTTGAGTAGCCCGGTCCTTTGCTCTAATGAGAGTCTTAGACACGCTAATGGGACTAGCTTGTTATCTAATGCCCCCTGACAGGCTCAGCTTTAAACGACCACAGCGCTGCTAGGCTGGGTTGGCTGGAGGGATGTGCTTTGGGTGGATCACATGCCCATTCATTCACCAGCCATGTTAGATCTCCTACTGGGAAGCATGTTATATCTGTGATCACACACACACACCCACCCCCCCTCCTGTGGTAAGGCTGTGTATATGGGTAAACATGGTCATGATATAGCTGTGTGTTTGTCACTTCGAGGTCTCTCAGGTTGAGATCTACAGAAGGTGCTGCTTGACGGGAATCTGTTGTGGCATAAAAACGCAAATTAGCCATGTTGTTCATTTCTCTTCATACTGCTCAAAGCCACTCATGATTGAGAGCCCCCCCCCCCCCTCCCCCCTCCTCCCCCCCTCCCCCCTCCTCTGCCTTGCATCAGAACAGAGAAGAAAACAGGGTGGTTAGTGGTTGATGTACAAGAAACCCCAAATCTTTACATCACACCTCATCTCGGTTATTCTGTTTAGGAGTAGAGAGCACAACACCCCCTCCCTCCCTCCCTCCCTCCCTGCCTCCCTCCCGGCCTCCCTCCCTCCCTACCTCCCTCCCGGCCTCCCTCCCTCCCTCCCCTCCCTCCCTCCCTCCCTACTTCCCTCCCCACTCCCGGCCTCCCTCCCTCCCTCCCTCCCTCCCTCCCTACTTCCCTCCCCACTCCCGGCCTCCCTCCCTCCCTCCCTCCCTCCCTACTTCCCTCCCCACTCCCGGCCTCCCTCCCTCCCTCCCTCCCTCATAGTTTAATTGGCTCCTCTGAGAGTGTCTGGGGACTCCGTGGAACACTCTGCTAATCCCAGCGTGCTGAGCGCCCCCTGATCCCCCTGTCCTCAGAGGCGCTAAGAGGAAGGTCTCTCTCTCTCAGATCAACCGCTCCGTCGTAGTGACGGTTCTGATGCCGTCTCCAAGGCAACCAGCTGAAACACACTACAAGGGATGAAGGAGGATCTGCAGGTACAGTACCAGTCAAACGTTTGGACACACCTACTAATTCAAGGGTTTTTCTTTATTTTTTATTATTTTCTACATTGTAGAATAATAGTGAAGACGTCAAAACTATGAAATAACACGTATGGAATCATGTAGTAACCAAAATCAAATATATTTTATATTTGAGATTCTTCAAATTAGCCACCCGTTGCACACTCTTGGCATTCTCTCAACCAGCTTCATGAGGAATACTTTTCCAACAGTCTTGAAGGAGTTCCCACGTATGCTGAGCACTTGTTGGCTGCTTTTCCATCACTCTGCGGTCCAACTCATCCCAAACCATCTCAATTGTGTTGAGCTCAGGTGATTGTGGAGGCCAGGTCATCTGATGCAGCACTCCATCACTCTCCTTCTTGGTCAAATAGCTCTTACACAGCGTGGAGGTGTGTTGGGTCATTGTCCTGTTGAAAACAAATGATAGTCCCACTAAGAGCAAATCAGATGGGATGGCGTATCGCTGCAGAATGCTGTGGAAGCCATGCTGGTTAAGTGTGACTTGAAGTCTAAATAAATCCCAGACAGTGTCACCAGCAAAGCACCCCCACACCATCACACCTCCTCCTCCATGCTTCACGTTGGGAACCACACATGCGGAGATCATCCGTTCACCTACTCTGCATCTCACAAAGACACGGCGGTTGGAAACAAAAATCTCAAATTTGGTCCACCGGTCTAATGTCCATTTCTCATGTTTCTTGGCCCAAGCAAGGCTCTTTTAATTATTGTTGTCTTTTAGTAGTTGTTTCTTTGCAACATTTTTGACCATGAAGGCCTGCTTCACGCGTTCTCCTCTGAATAGTTGATGTTGAGATGTGTCTGTTACTTGAACTCTGTGAAGCATTTATTTGGCCTGCAATTTCTGAGGCTGGTAACTCTACTGAACTTATCCCCTTGAAGCAGAGGTAACTCTGGGTCTTCCTTTCCTGTGGCGGTCCTCATGAGAGACAGTTTCATCATAGGTCTTGATGGTTTTTGCGACTGCACTTGAAGAAACCGACTAACCACGACTCACCCTCTCCATCCCTCCTCCACCCCATCGGTGTAGTTTCAGGGACTGATGTCCCCCTCTCCATCCCTCCTCCCCCCCCACCTCCTCCACCCCATCGGTGTAGTTTCAGGGACTGATGTCCCCCTCTCCATCCCTCCTCCACCTCATCGGTGTAGTTTCAGGGACTGATGTCCCCCTCTCCATCCCTCCTCACCCCCACCTCCATCACCCCATTGGTGTAGTTTCAGGGACTGATGTCCCCCTCTCCATCCCTCCTCCACATCATCGGTGTAGTTCCAGGGACTGATGTCCCCCTCTCCACCCCTCCTCCACCCCATCGGTGTAGTTTCAGAGACTGATCTCCACCCTCCACCCCTCCTCCACCCCATCGGTGTAGTTTCAGGGACTGATGTCCCCCTCTCCGTCCCTCCTCCACACCCCACCTCCTCCACCCCATCGGTGTAGTTTCAGGGACTGATGTCCCCCTCTCCATCCCTCCTCCACCCCATCGGTGTAGTTTCAGGGACTGATGTCCCACCCTTTCCATCCCTCCTCCACCCCCCCACCTCCTCCACCTCATCGGTGTAGTTTCAAGGACTGATGTCCCCCTCTCCATCCCTCCTCCACCCCCCACCTCCTCCACCTCATCAGTGTAGTTTCAGGGACTGATGTTCCCCTCTCCATCCCTCCTCCACCCTCCCCCACCTCCTCCACATTTACATTTACATTTAAGTCATTTAGCAGACGCTCTTATCCAGAGCGACTTACAAATTGGTGCATTCACCTTATGATATCCAGTGGAACAACCACTTTACAATAGTGCATCTAACTCTTTTAAGGGGGAGGGGGGGGTTAGGAGGATTACTTTATCCTATCCTAGGTATTCCTTAAAGAGGTGGGGTTTCAGGTGTCTCCGGAAGGTGGTGATTGACTCCGCTGACCTGGCGTCGTGAGGGAGTTTGTTCCACCATTGGGGTGCCAGAGCAGCTACACCTCATCGGTGTAGTTTCAGGGACTGATGTCCCCCTCTCCATCCCTCTTCCACCCTCTCCCACCTCTTCCACCCCATCGGTGTAGTTTCAGGGACTGATGTCCCCCTCTCCATCCCTCCTCCACCCTCCCCCATCTCCTCCACCCCATCGGTGTAGTTTCAGGGACTGATGTCCCCCTCTCCATCCCTCCTCCATCCCCCCACCTCCTCCACCTCATCAGTGTAGTTTCAGGGACTGATGTCCCCCTCTCCATCCCTCCTCCACATCATCGGTGTAGTTCCAGGGACTGATGTCCCCCTCTCCACCCCTCCTCCACCCCATCGGTGTAGTTTCAGAGACTGATCTCCCCCTCTCCACCCCTCCTCCACCCCATCGGTGTAGTTTCAGGGACTGATGTCCCCCTCTCCATCCCTCCTCCACCGCCCCACCTTCTCCACCCCATCGGTGTAGTTTCAGGGACTGATTTCCCCCTCTCCATCCCTCCTCGACCCCCCACCTCCTCCACCTCATCAGTGTAGTTTCAGGGACTGATGTCCCCCTCTCCATCCCTGCTCCCCCCCCCCACCTCCATCACCCCATTGGTGTAGTTTCAGTGACTGATGTCCCCCTCTCCATCCCTCCTCCACATCATCGGTGTAGTTTCAGGGACTGATCTACCCCTTTCCATCCCTCCTCCACCCTCCACCACCCCATCGGTGTAGTTTCAGGGACTGATGTCCCCCTCTCCGTCCCTCCTCCACACCCCACCTCCTCCACCCCATCGGTGTAGTTTCAGGGACTGATGTCCCCCTCTCCATCCCTCCTCCACCCCATCGGTGTAGTTTCAGGGACTGATGTCCCCCTCTCCATCCCTCCTCCACCCCATCGGTGTAGTTTCAGGGACTGATGTCCCACCCTTTCCATCCCTCCTCCACCCCCCCACCTCCTCCACCTCATCGGTGTAGTTTCAAGGACTGATGTCCCCCTCTCCATCCCTCCTCCACCCCCCACCTCCTCCACCTCATCAGTGTAGTTTCAGGGACTGATGTTCCCCTCTCCATCCCTCCTCCACCCTCCCCCACCTCCTCCACCTCATCGGTGTAGTTTCAGGGACTGATGTCCCCCTCTCCATCCCTCTTCCACCCTCTCCCACCTCTTCCACCCCATCGGTGTAGTTTCAGGGACTGATGTCCCCCTCTCCATCCCTCCTCCACCCTCCCCCATCTCCTCCACCCCATCGGTGTAGTTTCAGGGACTGATGTCCCCCTCTCCATCCCTCCTCCACCCCCCACCTCCTCCACCTCATCAGTGTAGTTTCAGGGACTGATGTCCCCCTCTCCATCCCTCCTCCACCCTCGACCCCTCCTCCACCCCATCGGTGTCGTTTCAGGGACTGATGTCCCCCTCTCCATCCCTCCTCCACCCCATCGGTGTAGTTTCAGGGACTGATGTCCCACCCTTTCCATCCCTCCTCCACCCCCCCACCTCCTCCACCTCATCGGTGTAGTTTCAAGGACTGATGTCCCCCTCTCCATCCCTCCTCCACCCCATCGGTGTAGTTTCAGGGACTGATGTCCCACCCTTTCCATCCCTCCTCCACCCCCCCACCTCCTCCACCTCATCGGTGTAGTTTCAAGGACTGATGTCCCCCTCTCCATCCCTCCTCCACCCTCCCCCACCTCCTCCACCTCATCGGTGTAGTTTCAGGGACTGATGTCCCCCTCTCCATCCCTCTTCCACCCTCTCCCACCTCTTCCACCCCATCGGTGTAGTTTCAGGGACTGATGTCCCCCTCTCCATCCCTCCTCCACCCTCCCCCATCTCCTCCACGCCATCGGTGTAGTTTCAGGGACTGATGTCCCCCTCTCCATCCCTCCTCCACCCCCCCCACCTCCTCCACCTCATCAGTGTAGTTTCAGGGACTGATGTCCCCCTCTCCATCCCTCCTCCACCCTCCACCCCTCCTCCACCCCATCGGTGTCGTTTCAGGGACTGATGTCCCCCTCTCCATCCCTCCTCCACCCCATCGGTGTAGTTTCAGGGACTGATGTCCCACCCTTTCCATCCCTCCTCCACCCCCCCACCTCCTCCACCTCATCGGTGTAGTTTCAAGGACTGATGTCCCCCTCTCCATCCCTTCTCCACCCCCCACCTCCTCCACCTCATCAGTGTAGTTTCAGGGACTGATGTTCCCCTCTCCATCCCTCCTCCACCCTCCCCCACCTCCTCCACCTCATCGGTGTAGTTTCAGGGACTGATGTCCCCCTCTCCATCCCTCTTCCACCCTCTCCCACCTCTTCCACCCCATCGGTGTAGTTTCAGGGACTGATGTCCCCCTCTCCATCCCTCCTCCACCCCCCCACCTCCTCCACCTCATCAGTGTAGTTTCAGGGACTGATGTCCCCCTCTCCATCCCTCCTCCACCCTCCACCCCTCCTCCACCCCATCGGTGTCGTTTCAGGGACTGATGTCCCCCTCTCCATCCCTCCTCCACCCTCCACCCCTCCTCCACCCCATCGATGTAGTTTCAGGGACTGTAGTTTCAGGGACTAATGTCCCCCTCTCCATCCCTCCTCCACCCCCCCACCTCCTCCACCCCATCGTTGTAGTTTCAGGAACTGATGTCACCCTCTCCATCCCTCCTCCACCCTCCCCCACCTCAACCCCATCGGTGTAGTTTCAGGGACTGATGTCCCCCTCTCCATCCCTCCTCCACCCCCCACCTCCTCCACCCCATCGGTGTAGTTTCAGGGACTGACGTCCCCCTCTCCATCCCTCCTCCACCCCCCCACCTCCTCCACCCCATCGGTGTAGTTTCAGGGACTGATGTCCCCCTCTCCATCCCTCCTCCACCCCCCCACCTCCTCCACCTCATCAGTGTAGTTTCAGGGACTGATGTCCCCCTCTCCATCCCTCCTCCACCCCATCGGTGTAGTTTCAGGGACTGATGTCCCACCCTCTCCATCCCTCCTCCACCCTCCCCCACCTCCTCCACCCCATCGGTGTAGTTTCAGGGACTGATGTCCCCCTCTCCATCCCTCCTCCACCCCCCACCTCCTCCACCCCATCGGTGTAGATTCAGGAACTGATGTCCCCCTCTCCATCCCTCCTCCACACCCCACCTCCTCCACCCCATTGGTGTCCTGTAGTTTCAGGAACTGATGTCCCCCTCTCCATCCCTCCTCCACCCCATCGGTGTAGTTTCAGGGACTGATGTCCCCCTCTCCATCCCTCCTCCACCCCCCCACCTCCTCCACCTCATCAGTGTAGTTTCAGGGACTGATGTCCCCCTCTCCATCCCTCCTCCACCCCATCGGTGTAGTTTCAGGGACTGATGTCCCACACTTTCCATCCCTCCTCCACCCCCCCACCTCCTCCACCTCATCGGTGTAGTTTCAGGGACTGATGTCCCCCTCTCCATCCCTCCTCCACCCCCCCCCACCTCCTCCACCTCATCAGTGTAGTTTCAGGGACTGATGTCCCCCTCTCCATCCCTCCTCCACCCCATCGGTGTAGTTTCAGGGACTGATGTCCCACCCTTTCCATCCCTCCTCCACCCCCCCACCTCCTCCACCTCATCGGTGTAGTTTCAGGCACTGATGTCCCCCTCTCCATCCCTCCTCCACCCCCCCCCACCTCCTCCACCTCATCAGTGTAGTTTCAGGGACTGATGTCCCCCTCTCCATCCCTCCTCCACCCCATCGGTGTAGTTTCAGGGACTGATGTCCCACCCTCTCCATCCCTCCTCCACCCTCCCCCACCTCCCCCACCCCACCGGTGTAGTTTCAGGAACTGATGTCCCCCTCTCCATCCCTCCTCCACACCCCAACTCCTCCACCCCATTGGTGTCCTGTAGTTTCAGGAACTGATGTCCCCCTCTCCATCCCTCCTCCACCCCATCGGTGTAGTTTCAGGGACTGATGTCCCACCCTCTCCATCCCTCCTTCACCCTCCCCCACCTCCTCCACCCCATCGGTGTAGTTTCAGGAACTGATGTCCCCCTCTCCATCCCTCCTCCACCCCCCCACCTCCTCCACCCCATTGGTGTCCTGTAGTTTCAGGAACTGATGTCCCCCTCTCCATCCCTCCTCCACCCCCCCACCTCCTCCACCTCATCGGTGTAGTTTCAGGAACTGATGTCCCCCTCTCCATCCTTCCTCCACCCCCCCACATCCTCCACCTCATCAGTGTAGTTTCAGGGACTGATGTCCCCCTCTCCATCCCTCCTCCACCCCATCGGTGTAGTTTCAGGGACTGATGTCCCACCCTTTCCATCCCTCCTCCACCCCCCCACCTCCTCCACCTCATCGGTGTAGTTTCAGGGACTGATGTCCCCCTCTCCATCCCTCCTCCACCCCCCCCCCCCACCTCCTCCACCTCATCAGTGTAGTTTCAGGGACTGATGTCCCCCTCTCCATCCCTCCTCCACCCCATCGGTGTAGTTTCAGGGACTGATGTCCCACCCTCTCCATCCCTCCTCCACCCTCCCCCACCTCCTCCACCCCATCGGTGTAGTTTCAGGGACTGATGTCCCCCTCTCCATCCCTCCTCCACCCCCCACCTCCTCCACCCCATCGGTGTAGTTTCAGGAACTGATGTCCCCCTCTCCATCCCTCCTCCACCCCCCACCTCCTCCACCCCATCGGTGTAGTTTCAGGAACTGATGTCCCCCTCTCCATCCCTCCTCCACACCCCACCTCCTCCACCCCATTGGTGTCCTGTAGTTTCAGGAACTGATGTCCCCCTCTCCATCCCTCCTCCACCCCATCGGTGGAGTTTCAGGGACTGATGTCCCCCTCTCCATCCCTCCTTCACCCCATCGGTGTAGTTTCAGGGACTGATGTCCCCCTCTCCATCCCTCCTCCACCCCCCACCTCCTCCACCCCATTGGTGTCCTGTCGTTTCAGGAACTGTGCTGCCTCTGGCAGGGCCTTGTATTTATGTGTAGCACTAAAACCTCTTGGTCCGTTATTTCCCAATATCAGACTTGTGTTTCTCTCTTTTATCATCTGTGGAGGGGGAGGGGGGGGGGGTGATATTGATGACAGTGAAGTCTATTTGGAAAGCTGCCTCATCAGATGGGGAGGCTGGGATGGGGAGGCTGGGCTGGGGAGGCTGGGATGGGGAGGCTGGGAGGGGGAGGCTGTGATGGGGAGGCTGGGATGGGCAATTGCTTCTCACTGAGTCAGAGACATCAGAAAATTTGTTCTTTTTGACCGTTTTGAAAAGTGATTTGCGGCTCGCGAGGCAGGGGGGGGGGGACAGCGAGGGCAGTGGGATAAACACAGAGATGCTATAAGCTCCTGACCAGCGGGGTTATGAAAAGGAAAGTGTACGGGAATGATTTCCCATCTGGATTGAGCTCGGATAAGCAGTTTTAAATTGCAGGCAGGCAGGTTTTGGCCCGTCGACGGACACTATTGACTACATTACGGCGGTCTACATCATAGTGCTCCCTCGTGGTCTGATGATGATGCCTGATGTAGCTACAACAGCTGTACCTTAAGATAGGCTGTGTGGCGTTGGACGTGACAAACATCGTACCTTCTGGCACTTCTCTACCAAAGACACGAAGCGCTGGGAACTACAGAAGAAAAGAAGCTCCAGGTTTTTTGACAACCTCAGTTAAAATCTGACTGAGTTCAACAAACTTAAGATGATCTAGAGGCACTTCACATCAGTCACATTCACCAGGGTGGTAATATAGACAGATGGGGAACAACTTAGAAGATCTCTCTCTCGCTCTCTCTCTCTCTCTCTCTCGCTCTCTCCGTGTAAAAAAGAAGAGGATTCACAGAGAGGATAAAGTCAGAGAGATTCAGGTTTCCCAACACATTGGGGTCTGTAATCTTCCTCCTCTGCTGTTGTCGTTATTTTTTTTTTAACGTCATTCCCTCGGTCTCTCGATTCTCTGTCAGCTTTGCTGGGGAGCTGTTTCCTCCATGCTCTACTCTGATCAAAGTGGGGAGGAAATAGGTTTTCAGGGCAGAAACAAAGACAGCTGGTAGGTTTTAAACAGCTCTGGGATAACATTCGTAATAGACTGTTGAGGAGGTTACTAATGACCTTTTTTATATCACAGCGCGTGCAGCGTTGTTGGAGTGAAACACCTTTATTGTCCATGACGGATGATAAAGGTGACAGTTGACGCTTGTCTATGTTGTCATTGTAGAATTCTCCAATGCTGCCTTACTTCACTGTGTCAAATGCAGCCTTTGTACACAGTCCTCAAGTTGTGAAGTTGCTTGACACATTTCTACCTGGTAGGGATGAGGCACGAGGCTACGGTTGAAAAGACTTCCTTCGGGAACAGAGATCAGAAGACATCTGCCCTAGACATTCACCCTGCAGAGCCGGAGGAGCATCAAACCTATCCATTTTCTATACGACACTGGAAGGAGAGAAGGAAGGAGAGAAGGAAGGAGAGAAGGAAGGGGGGAAGGAAGGGGGGAAGGAAGGAGAGAAGGAAGGAGAGAAGGAAGGAGAGAAGGAAGGAGAGAAGGAAGGAGAGAAGGAGGAGAGAAGGAAGGAGAGAAGGAAGGAGAGAAGGAAGGAGAGAAGGAAGGAGAGAAGGAAGGAGAGAAGGAAGGAGAGAAGGAAGGAGGGAAGGAAGGGGCAAAAACAATCTAAAAAACGAAAGGAAAGCACTGGGTCAAAACAAGCCCCCCATCTCCTTTATGTACCAGCCCCCATCTCCTTTATGTACCAGCCCCACATCTCCTTTATATACCAGCCCCCATCTCCTTTATGTACCAGCCCCCCATCTCCTTTATATACCAGCCCCCATCTCCTTTATGTACCAGCCCCATCTCCTTTATGTACCAGCCCCCATCTCCTTTATATACCAGCCCCCATCTCCTTTATGTACCAGCCCCATCTCCTTTATGTACCAGCCCCCATCTCCTTTATGTACCAGCCCCACATCTCCTTTATTCACCAGCCCCAATCTCCTTTATGTACCAGCCCCATCTCCTTTATGTACCAGCCCCCATCTCCTTTATGTACCAGCCCCCATCTCCTTTACGTACCAGCCCCCCATCTCCTTTATTCACCAGCCCCCATCTCCTTTATGTATCAGCCCCCATCTCCTTTATGTACCAGCCCCCATCTCCTTTATTCACCAGCCCCCATCTCCTTTATGTATCAGCCCCCATCTCCTTTATGTACCAGCCCCCCATCTCCTTTATGTACCAGCCCCCATCTCCTTTATGTACCAGCCCCCCATCTCCTTTATTCACCAGCCCCCATCTCCTTTATGTACCAGCCCCCCATCTCCTTTATGTACCAGCCCCCATCTCCTTTATGTACCAGCCCCCATCTCCTTTATGTACCAGCCCCCATCTCCTTTATGTACCAGCCCCCCATCTCCTTTATGTATCAGCCCCCATCTCCTTTATGTACCAGTCCCCATCTCCTTTAATCACCAGCCCCCCATCTCCTTTATGTACCAGTCCCCATCTCCTTTATTCACCAGCCCCCATCTCCTTTATGTACCAGTCCCCCATCTCCTTTATGTACCAGCCCACATCTCCTTTATGTACCAGCCCCCCATCTCCTTTATGTACCAGCCCCCATCTCCTTTTTGTACCAGTCCCCCATCTCCTTTATGTACCAGTCCCCATCTCCTTTATGTACCAGCCCCCCATCTCCTTTATGTACCAGTCCCCATCTCCTTTAATCACCAGCCCCCATCTCCTTTATGTACCAGTCCCCATCTCCTTTATTCACCAGCCCCCATCTCCTTTATGTACCAGCCCCCCATCTCCATTATGTACCAGCCCCCATCTCCTTTATGTACCAGCCCCCCATCTCCTTTATGTACCAGCCCCCATCTCCTTTATGTACCAGTCCCCCATCTCCTTTATGTACCAGCCCCCCATCTCCTTTATGTACCAGTCCCCATCTCCTTTATTCACCAGCCCCCCATCTCCTTTATGTACCAGTCCCCATCTCCTTTATTCACCAGCCCCCCATCTCCTTTATATACCAGCCCCCCCATCTCCTTTATGTACCAGCCCTCCATCTCCTTTATGTACCAGCCCCCATCTCCTTTATGCACCAGCCCCCCATCTCTTTTATGCACCAGCCCCCATCTCCTTTATGGACCAGCCCCCCATCTCCTTTATATACCAGCCCCCCCATCTCCTTTATGTACCAGCCCTCCATCTCCTTTATGTACCAGCCCCCATCTCCTTTATGCACCAGCCCCCCATCTCTTTTATGCACCAGCCCCCATCTCCTTTATGGACCAGCCCCCCATCTCCTTTATGTACCAGCCCCCCATCTCCTTTATGTACCAGCCCCCATCTCCTTTATGCACCAGCCCCCCATCTCTTTTATGCACCAGCCCCCATCTCTTTTATGCACCAGCCCCCATCTCCTTTATGCACCAGCCCCCATCTCTTTTATGCACCAGCCCCCATCTCCTTTATGTACCAGCCCCCATCTCCTTTATGCACTAGCCCCCCATCTCCTTTATGTACCAGTCCCCATCTCCTTTATTCACCAGCCCCCCATCTCTTTTATGGACCAGCCCCCCATCTCCTTTATGTGGCCTGACCCACAGTCAGCAAAACCAACCACCCATCTCCTTTATATGGGCTGAGTCACATCAGATTGGAGATTGAACTGCTTCCTAAACTCAGACACCATGATCATAGGTGTTTCTCTGTGGAGCTGGAAGGTAATTAAACCATACTGTGTTGAAGACAGCTTCACTATGCCACTTCTATAATGTAGAGGAGTCCGTAAAGGGTTTTCCTCTGACCCAATCAACCCGTCATTACCCATACTCCTTGGCGCTGCGGCCGGCCCCCCAGGTGTGTGAGTTATTTCCCAGGGTTGTGCTCCCTGAGGGGTCACTCCCCCCCCCATATCCAATCATAATCCAGTCCTGTTCTAAATATTCTGTGGTCCAAAAATTCCTCCACCACAAGACCTGATAACAGATTGATCTCTGCTTCAGATTCATCATCTGGTATCGACTCCCAAATGGCATCCCCCATTCCCTATGTAGTCCACTACCTTTGACCAGGGCCCACAGGACTGTAGCAGTGCCACTACTGTATATAGGGACTAGGGTGCCATTTGGGACATATCTCAAGTCTTATTGACAAAGGGGGGGGCCAAACGCCATTCATTGACGAACTAGGGGGGAGTGTGGCATGGTGGGAGTGGAGGGAGAGAGAAAGGAGGAAGAGGAGGAAATTAATCCTGAATTTCATGAGAAAAACAAAATAGTGTTCGATAAAGGAGGAGTTTGGTTGTGTCTCCACTAGAGAGATAGAGTTTGGTTGTGTCTCCACCAGAGAGATAGAGGAGTTTGGTTGTGTCTCCACCAGAGAGATAGAGGAGTTTGGTTGTGTCTCCACTACAGAGAGAAAGGAGTTTGGTTGTGTCTCCACTAGAGAGATAAAGGAGTTTGGTTGTGTCTCCACTAGAGAGATAGAGGAGTTTGGTTGTGTCTCCACTAGAGAGATAAAGGAGTTTGGTTGTGTCTCCTCTAGAGAGATAAAGGAGTTTGGTTGTGTCTCCACTAGAGAGATAAAGGAGTTTGGTTGTGTCTCCACTAGAGAGATAAAGGAGTTTGGTTGTGTCTCCACCAGAGAGATAGAGGAGTTTGGTTGTGTCTCCACTAGAGAGATAGAGGAGTTTGGTTGTGTCTCCACTAGAGAGATAGAGGAGTTTGGTTGTGTCTCCACTAGAGAGATAGAGGAGTTTGGTTGTGTCTCCACTAGAGAGATAGAGGAGTTTGGTTGTGTCTCCACTACAGAGATAAAGGCGTTTGGTTGTGTCTCCACTAGAGAGATAGAGGAGTTTGGTTGTGTCTCCACTAGAGAGATAGAGGAGTTTGGTTGTGTCTCCACTAGAGAGATATAGGAGTTTGGTTGTGTCTCCACTACAGAGATATAGGAGTTTGGTTGTGTCTCCACTACAGAGATAAAGGAGTTTGGTTGTGTCTCCACTACAGAGATAAAGGAGTTTGGTTGTGTCTCCACTACAGAGATAAAGGAGTTTGGTTGTGTCTCCACTACAGAGATAAAGGAGTTTGGTTGTGTCTCCACTACAGAGATAAAGGAGTTTGGTTGTGTCTCCACTACAGAGATAAAGGCGTTTGGTTGTGTCTCCACTAGAGAGATAAAGGCGTTTGGTTGTGTCTCCACTAGAGAGATAAAGGCGTTTGGTTGTGTCTCCACTAGAGAGATAAAGGAGTTTGGTTGTGTCTCCACTACAGAGATAGAGGCCCAGTGTGTGTGTGTCTGCGCCTGGCTGCATAACTTTGTGTTTACGTCCACACTCTCGCTGTGTGTGTGCGTGAGAGCGTGTGTGTGTGTATATCCGCTTGTGTGTGTGGGGCGATAATGATTTTCAGAATTTCCCATGGTGTTGTTGGAAGGCAACAGCAGTCAGCCAAGGCAGAGTTATCAGGTTCGATTACATACACGATTTTATTCAATCATCGCATCGCTCCACGTCTGACATTTGGTCAATAGTGCAATCTTCTAGTGATCAGAATACGCCAGACAGCCCCCCTGAACTGAATTCCATTACGTTGACTCTCAATGGATGTGTCTAAAACAAGATGTCTACCCAGAAACACCAACAGAATGACCATGTTTTTCTGGATGTGTCTAAAACAAGATGTCTACCCAGAAACACCAACAGAATGACCATGTTTCTCTGGATGTGTCTAAAACAAGATGTCTACCGGGAAACACCAACAGAATGACCATGTTTCTCTGGATGTGTCTAAAACAAGATGTCTACCGGGAAACACCAACAGAATGACAATTTTTCTCTGGATGTGTCTAAAACAAGATGTCTACCGGGAACCACCCACAGAATGACCATGTTTCTTTACCTTTATTTATTTTAGTTATTTAAAAGGAAAAAATATCTTAACATTATTCCAATGTATGTAGTTAAGCCATTTAATCCCGAATTTTTCCCAGACATGAAAATATCCAAATCAAGTGTCATTAGTAACCCTTTAAAGTCTTTGTCCTAACTTTATGTTAACATACTTTACCAACCTTTTGTTTGGGAGCTTTGATGCAGCCATCCTCTTCTCATGGTGCAACCAGGAAGTAAACAGCTCTGGTCATGTGACAATTTACACTAACCATGTGACACTGCACATGTTTCATTGAGACCCTTTATTATTTCAATATTTGCTGGAAATGCATTGATAGATCATTCAGTAACAGGTTTAGAGCCTTATAACTGAAAACGTTTTTTACGGATTAAATAGGTTATTAATACTGTACACATCCAGGTCCTTTTCAGAACCTGAAAAATCTCAGAGGAAAAACACTTGTAGCATTTGTAGTTGATAAATATAACTATTTCACCCTGATATTCATATACTGTACAGATGAGGCAGTTATCTTATCAGAAAGTGGTGTAACTCACTAGGGGTGACACATCTAATCTTATCTTGGGGTCGCAGGTAGCCTAGTGGTTAGAGCGTTGGACTACTAACCGAAAAGTTGCAAGTTCAAAACCCCGAGCTGACAAGGTATTGTCACGCCCTGGCCTTAGTATTCTTTGTTTTCTTTATTATTTTAGTTAGGTCAGGGTGTGACATGGGGTATGTTTGTGTTTTTGTCTTGTCTTGGGTGGTTGTAGTGTCTAGGGGGATTTGTTAGAGTGTATGGGTTTGTGTTGAGTGAATGTTTCTAGGGAAGTCTATGGTTGAGTGTATGTGTCTAGTTATGTCTATGGTTGCCTGAGTGGTTCTCAATCAGAGACAGATGTTTTTCATTTGTCTCTGATTGGGAGCCATATTTAAGGTGGCCATAGGCATCATGTATTTGTGGGTAAATGTCTATGTTGAACGTTTGTTGCTTGTCCATGCACTTACGTCATTTAGCTTCACGGTCGTTTGTTGTTTTGGTTTGTTTTGTGTATAGTGTTCGTTTTCGTGTTTTTTCCTTTCTTCTAATAAAAGAAGATGTATTTTGCACACGCTGCGCCTTGGTCCGTCTCTCCTCCACACGATCGTGACAGAATTACCCACCAATGCAGGACCAAGCGGCGTGTCAAGCGGCAACAGGACCCACCTACACAGGATTCATGGACATGGGAGGAGATACTGGATGGTAAGGGACCTTGGGCACAACCGGGAGAATATCGCCTCCCTCGTGAAGAGCTGGAGGCAGCTAAAGCCGAGAGGAGGCGATATGAGGAGGCAGCACGGAGGCAAGGCTGGAAGCCCGTGAGTACAACCCAAAAATGTCTTGGGGGGGGGCTTAAAGGGAGTGTGGCGAAGTCAGGTAGGAGACCTGCGCATACTCCCTGTACTTACCGTGGAGAGCGAGAGTACGGGCAGACACCGTGTTACGCAGTAGAGCGCATGGTGTCTCCTGTACGCGTGCATAGCCCGGTTCGGTACATTCCAGCTCCACGTATCGGCCGGGCTAGATTGAGCGTTGAGCCGGATGTCATGAAGCCGGCCCAACGCATCTGGTCACCAGTGCGTCTCCTCGGGCCGGCTTACATGGCACCAGCCTTACGTATGGTGTCCCCGGTTCGCCTACATAGGCCGGTGCGGGTTATTCCACCTACCCGCACTGGTCGGGCGACGGGGAGCGTACAACCAGGTAAGGTTGGGCAGGCTCAGTGCTCAAGGGAGCCAGTACGCCTGCACGGTCCGGTATTTCCGGCGCCACCTCCCCGCTCCAGCCCAGTACCACCAGTGCCTACACCACGCACCAGGCTTCCAGTGCGTCTCCAGAGCCCAGTTCCTCCTCCACGCACTAGCGCTGTGGTGCGTGTCTCCAGCCCATTACCACCAGTGCCTACACCACGCACCAAGCCTCCTGTGCGTTTCCAGAGTCCTGTGCGTCCTGTTGCTGCTCCCCGCACTAGCCCTGAGATGCGTGTCCCCAGCCCGGTACCACAAGTTCCGGCACCACGCACTAGGCCTAATGTGCATCTCCAGGGTCCAGTATGCCCTGTTCCTTCTCCCCGCACTAGCCTGAAGGTGCGTGTCCTTAGCCCGGTACCTCCAGTTCCGGCACCACGCACCAGGCCTACAGTGCGCCTCATCCGGCCAGAGCTGCCCGTCTACCCAGCGCCATCTGAGCCATCCGTCTACCCAGCGCCATCTGAGCCATCCGTCTACCCAGCGCCATCTGAGCCATCCATCTACCCAGCGCCATCTGAGCCATCCGTCTACCCAGCGCCATCTGAGCCATCCGTCTGCACAGAGCCATTAGAGCCGCCCGTCTGTCCCGAGCCGTCAGAGCCGTTCGTCAGTCAGGAGCCGCTAGAGCCGTTCGTCAGCCAGGATCTGCCAGAGCCGCCAACCAGCCAGGATCTGCCAGAGCCGCCAACCAGCCAGGATCTGGCAGAGCCGCCAACCAGCCAGGATCTGCCAGAGCCGCCAACCAGCCATGAGCAGCCAGAGCCGCCAGCCAGCCATGAGCAGCCAGAGCCGCCAGCCAGCCATGAGCAGCCAGAGCCGCCAGCCAGCCATGAGCAGCCAGAGCCGCCAGCCAGCCATGAGCAGCCAGAGCCGCCAGCCAGCCATGAGCAGCCAGAGTCGCCAGCCAGCCATGAGCAGCCAGAGTCGCCAGCCAGCCATGAGCAGCCAGAGTCGCCAGCCAGCCATGAGCAGCCAGAGTCGCCAGCCAGCCATGAGCAGCCAGAGTCGCCAGCCAGCCATGAGCAGCCAGAGTCGCCAGCCAGCCATGAGCAGCCAGAGTCGCCAGCCAGCCATGAGCAGCCAGAGTCGCCAGCCAGCCATGAGCAGCCAGAGTCGCCAGCCAGCCATGAGCAGCCAGAGTCGCCAGCCAGCCATGAGCAGCCAGAGTCGCCAGCCAGCCATGAGCAGCCAGAGTCGCCAGCCAGCCAGGATCTTCCGAAGCCGCCAGCCAGCCAGGATCTACCAGAGACACTGAAGCGGATATTGACAATGGTGGAGTGGGGGCCACGTCCCGCACCCGAGCCGCCGCCCTATTAAGGCCCACCCCGGACCCTCCCTTTATTTGTCAGGTTTTGCGGTCGGAGTCCGCACCTTTTGGGGGGGGTACTGTCACGCCCTGGCCTTAGTATTCTTTGTTTTCTTTATTATTTTAGTTAGGTCAGGGTGTGACATGGGGTATGTTTGTGTTTTTGTCTTGTCTTGGGTGGTTGTAGTGTCTAGGGGGATTTGTTAGAGTGTATGGGTTTGTGTTGAGTGAATGTTTCTAGGGAAGTCTATGGTTGAGTGTATGTGTCTAGTTATGTCTATGGTTGCCTGAGTGGTTCTCAATCAGAGACAGATGTTTTTCATTTGTCTCTGATTGGGAGCCATATTTAAGGTGGCCATAGGCATCATGTATTTGTGGGTAATTGTCTATGTTGAACGTTTGTTGCTTGTCCATGCACTTACGTCATTTAGCTTCACGGTCGTTTGTTGTTTTGGTTTGTTTTGTGTATAGTGTTCGTTTTCGTGTTTTTTCCTTTCTTCTAATAAAAGAAGATGTATTTTGCACACGCTGCGCCTTGGTCCGTCTCTCCTCCACACGATCGTGACAGGTATAAATCTGCCGTTCTGCCCCTGAACAAGGCAGTTAACCCACTGTTCCTAGGCAGTTAACCCACTGTTCCCCTGAACAAGACAGTTAACCCACTGTTCCCCTGAACAAGACAGTTAACCCACTGTTCCCCTGAACAAGGCAGTTAACCCACTGTTCCCCTGAACAAGGCAGTTAACCCACTGTTCCCCTGAACAAGGCAGTTAACCCACTGTTCCCCTGAACAAGGCAGTTAACCCACTGTTCCTAGGCAGTTAACCCACTGTTCCCCTGAACAAGGCAGTTAACCCACTGTTCCCCTGAACAAGGCAGTTAACCCACTGTTCCCCTGAACAAGGCAGTTAACCCACTGTTCCCCCTGAACAAGGCAGTTAACCCACTGTTCCTAGGCCGTCATTGAAAATAAAAATGTGTTCTTAACTGACTTGCTTAGTTAAATAAAGGTAAAATAATACATTATAAAGAGTCACTCACTGGGGTGTCACATCTTATAAAGAATCACTCACTAGGGTGTCACATCTTATCTCATAAAGATTCACTCACTAGGGGTGTCACATCTTATATTATAAAGAATCACTCACTAGGGGTGTCACATCTTATATTATAAAGAATCACTCACTAGAGTGTCACATCTTATCTCATAAAGAGTCACTCACTAGGGGTGTCACATCTTATCTCATAAAGAGTCACTCACTAGGGGTGTCACATCTTATCTCATAAAGATTCACTCACTAGAGTGTCACATCTTATCTCATAAAGAATCACTCACTAGGGGTGTCACATCTTATATTATAAAGAGTTACTCACTAGGGTGTCACATCTTATATTATAAAGTGTTAAATATAAGTCAGTTGTTAATAGCAGACAATGTCATTGTAAAGTAATAAAAAGTAATGAATGGGTCAAGGTTTTAATCACTAAAGAAGAATGTGATTAGCTACTGTACAGCACAATCTACCCACTTCATCTAATATACAGATGTAGGATCTTAATTTGAGCCAGTTTGCTACAGCAGGAAAATAACCCTGCGGCAACAGGAAATGTGAATTATTACGCGTATTATAATTAATGGATATTTTGTGTGGGTTGATACATTTTTCATAAGGGAAAATCCAGTCTGAAATTTCAAAGTGGAAATAAACAAACTTCAGAAGCCTTTTCAAACCTCAAATACTAAAGTTTTCCTGCAACAGGGTGATCAAATTAAAACCCTCCGTCTGTGCCTGTCACCTGGCAACAGAGATAAAGAGAACAGGGCTAGCAATGCTACAGTATGGTTCTTTGTGTTGTCCGAATCAAGGAGTCAACTAGACGGTTCTTTATGTTGTCCGAATCAAGGAGTCAACTAGATGGTTCTTTATGTTGTCCGAATCAAGGAGTCAACTAGACGGTTCTTTATGTTGTCCGAATCAAGGAGTCAACTAGATGGTTCTTTATGTTGTCCGAATCAAGGAGTCAACTAGATGGTTCTTTATGTTGTCCGTATCAAGGAGTCAACAAGATGGTTCTTTATGTTGTCCGAATCAAGGAGTCAACAAGGTGGTTCTTTATGTTGTCCATATCAAGGAGTCAACTAGATGGTTCTTTATGTTGTCCGAATCAAGGAGTCAACTAGATGGTTCTTTATGTTGTCCATATCAAGGAGTCAACTAGATGGTTCTTTATGTTGTCCATATCAAGGAGTCAACAAGATAGTTCTTTATGTTGTCCGAATCAAGGAGTCAACAAGATAGTTCTTTATGTTGTACGAATCAAGGAGTCATCTACATGGTTCTTTATGTTGTCCGTATCAAGGAGTCAACAAGATGGTTCTTTATGTTGTCCGAATCAAGTAGTCAACAAGATGGTTCTTTATGTTGTCCGAATCAAGGAGTCAACTACATGGTTCTTTATGCACTATATAGGGAATAGGGCTCTGGTCTAAAGTAGTGTACTACATAGGGAATAGGGCCCTGGTCTATAGTAGTGCACTATATAGGGAATAGGGCTCTGGTCTATAGTAGTGCACTATATAGGGAATAGGGCTCTGGTCTATAGTAGTGCAC